>NW_008666445.1:0-11013 GCF_000695815.1 Acanthisitta chloris | reverse complement strand
CTGCTCTAGTATTACCATCAGTCAGGCTGCAGAATGCCAGGAAATGTCACACCTCTGTATCTACACAAACAGTGCCTTAACATGACTTGCTAATTTAATTCTGTCCCCTTTAATATGGCACTGCAGTTTTCAGGATTGATTCATTAGTACTTGAGGAACTTAATTTTCTTTGAAGTTTTATTTTGCACCTCTCTAATGATGCCATGAAGCTTCACCTGATGGCTGCCTTTCATTTCAATTGTTCCCCTGCAGCCGTACCTCCTTGGCAACCTTTCATGAAGGAAAACACAACATTTCACACATGTCCATGGACATCTCCAGGGGGCTAATGGTGACTTGTGGGAGCGACAGGATTGTGAAGGTATTCCTGCATCTTTTTCCTGTATCTATTAGAGATATTTAATAGAGAACTAATTTTTGTATATTCTTTCTTCCTTCTGACAACTGTTGCTACAAAGCTCTCTGTTGTGGGCAGCAAGAATTATTTGTGTCAGGCCGTTCTTCCTGCAGCTGAATGAGGAAATGACCTGTAACTCTACTGAGTAGAGTGTAGCTGTTAGAACTCATTGCTGTTGTGTCTCTGAACAAACAAAGCAGGCATCAGCAGCAGGAGAATATACCAGCAGCCTTAAAGACACAGACCTGATGAAATGTGCAGGTGCCTGTACTCTGGGCTCCATGGCTTGGAGCATGGTCACCAAAAGCCCTGGGTGTGAGATAGTGACATGTTGCTCAGACTGATAGAGAATCTTGCTGTGCTGAAGCCCTACATCAGTCATTCATGTCAGAACTGAGACTGGTCCAGTCTGTCCTTGTTTTTCTGTAAGCATGTTTGTAACAAACTGCATAGCAGTTCTTAAAACGGACCTGCAGAGCAATGCTGGAAGACTGCCTTGAGCCACAAGTTTGGCTTTTGGTTTGTAAGGCTGATACAACTATTGACAACATTTTCCTCAAGTACAGTTTAAACATGAATTGTTGCCTTGTGTCCAGGGAGGTGTTTGTTTGCTTCTATGCCTCTTACAGAAAGACCTGTGTTAGGTCTTTGAATAATGCTGTGTAATTCTCCACCATATTCTCTTCCAGATCTGGGACATGACACCAGTAGTTGGTTGCAGCCTTGCAACTGGCTTCTCCTCACGCTGATCTCATACAGGACAGGTTTATGCACCTTATGTACAGCAATATGCACCGAATGAATGGAATCCTCCTTAAGAATATAACCGCAAACACTGGTTGTTTGATTCTTCTCCTGCTGCTGTTCCAGGATGGACAGTCACCTCTGTAGAGCACAGCTTTTCTGTTGGGCTCACCAGGAATCAACTTGGTGCAGAAGTGCAGTGTCGCAGCCTCTGGGACTAACAAAAAATGGCTTTACCTGCAATACCTTGATGAAAGGACCTGTTGTTTGTCAGTTTACATATGTAGTGTTAACAATGTGCTATCTCTGCTGATATATCTTGTACAGATACCTTGTAGCTAAACCATTATCAGAGTATAAAATGAGTGTAGTAAATTCAATTTGTGCAAATAACTTATTCTCTCTTCCAAAAAAAAAAAAAAGCGGTTCTGTTGCAAAACTTTTGAGCAGTCACTGTCCAAACTGCCTCCAAAAGGTGTGTTGGTTATTCCTATGGAAGGAGGAGATACTTCAAAGTGGCAGGTAGCTTCTTTCAGATGAGATAGCGAGAGAACCTTTGATCACACAAGATTTCCTTTATTGGCTTTCTTGTAGTGTTTGTCTTCAAGTTCAGTTGTTAGTGAAATCACTTTTGTGGAACAGCTGTTCTGTCTAGGTAGCTGGTGAGTCTTCGAGCAATCCTGGGCTCCTTATGTAGTGTTTTAGCATAGCTAATAAACCTCTGTAGTTCTAATGAAAATGTGCAGCCCAGCTGCTCTAAAGACAGGCCGTGGGTATGAGCCATGTGCTTTGACACCTCTGTGATGCTGTTAGAATGGGAAGCTGAGCAAATCTGCCTTGTTAAAGGTAATGGCTAAGAAAAAATTGCCAGCTAAATTTTAGAGACTTTTTCCTGTGGAAAGGCTGATGTTTCTTTAATGTTATGGAACCTGTCTCTGCTAAAGTGCAGCATAAATTCAAATACTGTCTTGGTGTTGGTTAAAACAGATAAATACTGAGCAATAATTATTGAGGTACAGAACAGTTCCTTTTTTCCCCCTGCACCTAGGTCTGTTAATCCTGAGGTATCTATATTGATCCTTTCCTGTTGCAAAGCTGAGAAGTATGAAGAAGAGCTGGGAGGCTTTTATGGCTGTGCAGTTGGCACATACAGGAAATAACTAGTGATATATTGTCAATAAACTGCTCTGTCAGTTGAATGAATCTCCTACATCTGAACACTGCAAAGAGAATTTATTTTGAAACCTAAGGTAATATGTCACAGAGTTTAAGCTGGGAGCTGTTTAGTTTTGTCTGAAAACATGCATATGTGTGAGGACAAAAAACATGGGTAGGTCTTCTGGCCTTGGAATAGGTGATGCTGCACAATTAGCAAAGGTAATAGGCTCTTTTCTGGCAGGAGAGTTAAGGGTTAGACTGTCTTTATTTACAGCAACAGTCAAGTGGTGCTCATAGAGTGTTAGTAAATTCAAGTCCTGGGTGTGTAACTTGACACTAATAATCTGCATTGGACCGTTGCTGTAGGCTGAAATAGATTAAGATGGCTAATATGTCATGATTCACTTGCATTTTAAGCCAAAAATCTGAGAGTCTCCAAAGGGCATTAGAATCTAGAATATGGTAGTTACCGTTATTTTGCCTGCCTGTTCATGGGCCTTCTCTGGAAGTTTTGTGAAAAGTCTTTTAATTTGCTAGCCTTATCAGGCCACTGAAGAATAAACAAGTCAGTCTTTTGTGGCAATCCCAAAATTTGCCTTGCCTTCAATTCAAGATTTAGCGCTTGTCACACCGATTTGGTTCAACTCTTGCCACATGCTGTATAGCTTAGGGTTTTTGGGAAGGCTTATTTCTAAGCTCTTGAGAGAAAATCAGCTTGTACTGGAAAAGCAGTTGCAGCTTTCTGCTCTGAAGGCCTTCACCCTTCTAAATTAGGAAAGAAACTGAGTGGGTGCAGGGGTGAATAAGCCCTGATAATGCTGTGCGTTCACTTTCAGACATCTTCCTATCTGACTCTGGAAGAGAATGAAGCCTTCTTTCTCCAGCATGTAAGGCAGAACTGAGTTACAGTGCTAGAACCGTTTAAGATCCTACTGTGGTAGGTAAGGAGGATCTAGGGCATGAATTAAGATGGGAGATTGACATAGAGGTGTGATGAGTTACACATTTTTCAAACCAGACATTCTGAAATGTACACCAGTGATCCTGAGGTGTAACTCCTTCGCAGCTAGCACTCCAGAGCTTCAGCTTCCTCAGTTCTGGTTAGTCAGTGTGCCCTTGCTCAGCATGCAGCTCCCCCCTCCCTTCCCTGTGAATACTTCCTCTGCTTCTTTACATTGTTTTTGCCACTAGATAATATATTCTCTATTGCCTAAGGAATCTATTTTCTATAATTGATATACTTAAAGATAGTGTCAGTTCAAATGTAATAAGACAGTTATGGCCACTAAATCATTAGTCTTTTAAATGTACTCTTGATGTTGAATGAGTAATGCTTACAAACACTGAAGAGAGAGTGGGTTTGTTTATAAACAAATGTTTTGAAGGCTCGTGCTCTCTCATGAAACTGAACATACTTCAACTATGTCAGCTCAAGTGTGCAATTCCTGAGAGCCTTGATTCGAAGCATTGCTGATCTCACTTGTGTAACCTCCTCCACTGGGGCAGGGAAGGGGAGCAGAGGGTACCAATACATGCTAATTATTTACTAGTTGTATTTCTGTACCCTGCATAGTTAAGAGATGCTAGATAAATCTGTCCTTTGCTCCTTCTTGTCTGTTTTTTAAACTTTGATTACATGTACAATAAAATATTTCTTGATATTCACTTAGTCTATTTGGATGATCCATCTTTTCTTCCATCCCATGAATGCACAATCCCCGCTGGATGCTCTGGCTCCTCCTTTCCATGACCCATGTCCAAATTCTAGGTTGATGGGAGAGTTTTCAGGTGTGTTGTATTGGAGCTGAATGAGCTGCAGCAGGTGAAAGGCATGTGATGAACCAGTGAGCTTGAGAGACAAGTGCTGTGTGGTCCCAGTTAGGGATGTAGAACCCTAGCCTGTGTTTTGCTTGCCAGCTCATAGAGACCTCTGGTTCATCTGGTTCCCCTTTAGAGGTCTGTAAAGGTTCCTCCCTTCTTACCTGCAGAGGACCAGAGGATCAACCCCTTCCCTGAGATTCCTTGGACCTGTCTGAGCTAGCAGAGAAGTGGTGGTTTTGCTGGATGGGGAGAGCAGAATCTACAGTATGATACATACAGAGGACACAAACTGCAGCCACAGGAGGTGGTCACACTTGTCTCATGATACTTTCTCACAGCGAATGGTATATAATACTGTAATTTTAATCTTTTTAACAAGTCATGTCTCATTTTGATCAGCTTAAACATCTTACCTTTCCCAAGGCAAAATCCCATGTTTTCTGGTTGCAACAAAAACTGAATGGAAAAAATGAAGCTGTTACTAATCTGTAGTCAGAAAAGCCTATTTAGAGGTCTCAGTAGACCATCTTATGTTTTAAATAAGGCATATGAACTCTAGTTAAACTGGAAAATGTTTGAGAACTGTAAACAATATCCTTGGAGTGAAAGCACAAAAATAAGTGTGTTGGTTTTCTGAGAATGCATAGCTGATCACTTCTTGCATTCCTTATGTCAGACATTTTGTGCCAGGTCTTAGTAACTGAGGGGTTTTTTTTGTATGGTGGTGACTTTACTCATTGCAGAGACTTAAAATACTGTAGGTGCAGCAAAGGGACAAGTTCTTATGCTGATCAAGTTTACTGCTGTGCACTTCAGATGGAAAGCTGTCTAAGGTTTTCTTTGTCTCTGTAGATGAAGTGCTGAATGACCTGGCTAACATTGAAATGCCATGATTAAATTCTACAGAAAATGATGAATTTCTGCCAGCTTATCATTTATTAAAAAAGTTTTGTCATCAACAAACTATCTTACAGTGAGTTGCAATGTGGCCTTGGATGGTTTTCTCTGCCTCTGATTTGCATTTGATCCTTCTCCTGGATCTCCTAAGTGACTGCTATCAGGTGATCCCACAAAGTTTTTTGTCCCTTTGGATATAATAATAAACTGAAACATATTGGATCATGAGAGCCTTTGCTTTCTGTTTCTCTAGCATGAGCCTTTTTCCCCCCAACAGAGGCAGCTCAGAGCTAGTCTAACTAATTGCTGTCCAACTCACTTGTGTACCTAGGATCTAGTTTTAGAATATAATCTGTGCTCACACGGAGAAGCTGAAGCATATTCTTTGACTTGCTCTAGATGTATTATACTAATTTGGAAGGGATTGATTGGCTTCTCAGCAGAATACTTGGGATATGCATTCCTAAATTGCGTTTTGTCACAAAGATGTGATGGGTTGCCTTACATCTGGCTGTGACAGTGGAATAACTGTGTAACTCTGGTCAATTTTGCTTACAAAGGCCCTGGTGTGCTTTGAATCCTGCTTTCTGTGAGACACTCACAGGCTCAGATATCTCTTAGCATTTATCAGCTCAAAAACATTATGAATTAATGCAGAAATATAGGTTGACTGTAGGATTTTCCATCTATTTTTATATGTTGTCTTTTCATTTTTACTCTGAAATGCTTTATATTGCCCTGTTCTTCAAGAAACAGGCTTACAATAACAAATGCTGTGGAGGTGAATGCTTTTCTCCCCTTTACTTTGTTTATGAGGAAAGACAGAGCAGGGTTTAACTTGCTCCTAGTTTTGCTTCTATAGTTGTCTTTCAAATCAAGAAGATACCATGACTCACTACCTATATTGATTCTTCTTTCTGAAGCCTGTTTTCCTTATGGTTTCAGCTGCTCTCAAAATCTACATGCACGTAACTGTCAAAACTCTTAAGTTTTCATGAGCTCAAGTACACCCCTCTTGCTGAGCAAGAGTGGGCATTGCTTGCTAATACTACTTGATGATGTTGTTGCTAAGCCTTAGCTATTTTTCTGTTCTAGTGCTGTCCTTTGTCTTTTTTTCCCCTGTTCTTACTCATTTCTCCCTCTTTCTCTCTTAGTTTATGGCTCCTTCTCCGGGTTTCCTTCACAGCAGCACATCTGTTCTGGAGTTTGGCTCCTTGAGACAGGTGATAGCAGCTCTTGAAGCATAACTGAAGTGCTCACCTGAGCCTTCTGATCTGTAAGAGTGAACTGGTCTTGCAACAGCTGAATAAAGGATGACCAAGGCAACAGACATGGAAGGTGAGTGTCATTTAGGAAACAACCCATGACCATGTGGAGTTACAAGACTCCATCCCATTAAACACCCATAACTTGCTCTTCTGTTTGCTACAGCCTTTGGAGGTTGGAAAAGAATACTGTAAAAGCCACTGCCTCCTACAGCTGTGACTGTGCAGTGTCCCAGCTGAGTGGTGGGCAACAGGATTTTTTTTCCATCTTGGTGATTGGTAGGGAAGGTCTGAAATGAACAGGACTGTCAGTAGTACTTGAAGGCTTTGGAGAGTGTCAAGGTGATTTCTGTGAGGGTAGAGAATTGCATGTGTCTAAATGGTGTTTGTGGGACACTCAGTTTAAAACTTGGTATCACAGGTACTAACTAAAAGGGGGAAACAAGGCTGTAAATTGTGTTAATTACAGCCCTTTTATGGAGAAGAAATGCTGGGAATATAAGCAGGCTGACAGGCAATGAGGGGTGTTTTAGTCCTCCTACTCCAAAACAGTGGTTCTCTTGTTTTACAGTATGAATATACCAACTGAGCACTCTGCTGATTCACGAGCATTGTCTGAATGTGCTTAGATTTTAACAACCAGGCTGGAAAGAGAAAAAGCATGAAAGAAACTCAGGGAAGGTGGAGAGTGCAAAGAACTGACTGGCAGGGTGGTTAAAGCATGCAGAGCCATGATTTCAAATTGAAGGAGGGGAAACCTAAGCTAGATATTAGGAAAAAGCTTTTCCCTGTGAGGGTGGTGAGATATTGGTACAGGTTGCCCAGGGAGGCTGTGGCTGCCCCAGCCCTGGCAGTGTTCACAGCCAGGATGGATGAGCCTTGAGCAACCTGATCTGGTGGGAGGTGTCCCTGCCCAGGGCAGGGGGTTCGGGCTGGATGATCTGTAAGGTCCATTCCAACCCCTGAAATTTTATGATTCCAGGAGTGGTAAGGGAGGACACTATGGATCCTAATAGCTGTTAATCCAACTGAACACAAGAGGGCTACAATAACACGTTTTCTTTGAATCGAAGCAGAGTCATAGATGGAGCTTTACTAATGTCTGTCTACCTTTTGGGCTGCTCTTAGTTTTATACAGCTGGGAAATGAAATAAAATGCTACTTGACACCTTTTAAGTACTTGTGTACAACTATCACTTTAGTACAGGCTATTAGGATTTGATTGCTATTTTAGCAGTTTTCTAATACTTTAAACTACTTAAATGTTGGGACTACTTACTGAACATGCTGTTGCTGCAGATAAGGTACCCAAATCTGTGGTGCAGGTATATAATATGTTATGTTCTCTAGTGATATGAATGCTTTGTTCTGCACTTAAATTGTGGAGAATCCAGATTGTGTGAGCAAATAAGGCAAAGGGAGCACATGAAAAGCAGTCTGGAAAAGTACAAGCCCCTGCCTAGTAACCAAGAGCAAGTGTTAGATTGCTTCTCTATTGATCCAAAGTGCAATTAAAAGTTGCCTCCTGCAGCTGAATTTAGATTGGGCTTTTAAAGTTTTTCCTTTCCCCCCCAGACCTAGTTAGTATCAAGTGGAAAAAAAACCCTGCACAGCAGGTCTCCTATAAAATCACCAAGTGGAGTGTTCATCAGCCTCAACTCCTTGGTTTGTGCAGGTCTCCTTACCTGAAGTAGTCGGTGAGCTCAGTTCAGCTGCTGAAAAACAACACCGAGGCATGTGCTGGCTAGAATTTGTTGTGGTACTCGATGTCAGTAAAAAGGCTTCTTTGTGCACTGAAAAGCTAGTGTTGTGTTTTGTGGGGTTTGTTTTCGGAAGGAAATTTTGCACGGTGTCTTTTAGAAGGAAGTGAGAATGTTGCATTTTGTTCACTCCCTGCTGTACTTCAGACAGTAGTTTGTGTCTCTTAATTGAAGCTGTCAGGATTTGTTTGTTTCTCTGAAAATGTACAGGAATATAACTTCCCAATCAATTGTAAATCATTAGTGAAGGATATAGCTTTACTATAGGATTAGCTTCTGCAGTGCAAAAAGCTTGCAGAGATTAGGAGGGCCTAAGACAAAGCCTCTTGCAGGTTTAGGCATCTGACATTTTAGCAGTGACTCCTTTTCAAATAAATAATATCCAGACTCACCAAAACTGATACCTGGGAGCTAGAGAAGCTCTTACAGCAGGTGTAGGCACACAAGGCTCACTGAATCCACTGTAACTCTTGGTGTGAGTATTTTCTAGTTCAGAATGCAACAGGTTGCTAGCAGAGTGGAGTATAAGCAAAGAGGATACAGTGCCTAGTAGCAGGAAAAAGCTGCTTGCCACTCTGAAAAGCCTTTTTCAAAGGGCCCTTAAGAAAGGAGTATGAACGTTTTCTTCCAAGCAGAGACAGGAGCCAAAAGAGAAGGGTCTCAGAACTGCCTTTTGTCGCAGTTTTGAATTACAGAAATAAATTTGCATTACTTTGCAAGCTTTTGTGTTCAAATTAATTAACTGGACCTAAGGGAAGGACTGGAAGGAGTCACTGGTATGGCATGTTACTGGCATAAGTTCTCCCCATCAGTTCACTTGGCACGACTGTGTGCCACAGCTGCCTCCTCCCCCTGCTCCCATTGCTGAGTGACACCGGTAGCTCAGACTTCCCAGGGAGGAACTACTGATGGTTATCTTCTTTATCAGAGCATTATGCAGGTACACTGTGCTAGTGGCAGAGAGGCAGGGAGGGGAGAATTCCAACTCCTTACCACAGCTAGTTAGGCAGTCATCAAGTGCAGCCTGGCTTCCTGTGCTGGAAAGCATCTAATTTAGGCATGATCCTGTATCTGCAGCCTGGTTTCTGTAGGGCTGCTTCTCTCTGCCAACCTCCAAGATTGGCCATAATGGGTTGATGTTGGGCCCTGCTGTTGAAGTGCACTGTGTGCATGATATGTTTGCTGCTGCTGCTTTTTATTTTCTGATTTCTTGCGAAAACACAACAGCAGCAGGCTGGTTTTCTTGAGTTTATGGGCCTAATAAGGTAAGGTCTCTGCATACAAAGTAAGATTTTTGGGAACTGGTTGTTAAGGAAAAAATACCCTCTGTAACCAGAGTAAATCACATAGGTAGCAGTGAAGGGAATGTTCATCCCTTCATTTTAAATTCATTTGGGAGATGAAAGTGTCTATGTCCCACATCTGTAGTACAGCTGCACTTCTCAGCCCAGTCACCCTCTCAGCTATACATGCACGATTGCTTTTAGCCAAGGGATCTCTCCCCCTTTGCTGAAGAGGGGTTCTACCAGTGTCTCCTAGAGTTCCTGAGCCCCTTTGGGTTTCTTTCCCTTTCTCACTGATGACTCAGATGCATCTGGCACTTCACCCAGGAGCAGGGCACACCTCTTTGGGGAGCAGATGGGATCCATATCCTGAATCCTAATTCACCTTGCTTGGGGCTAAATGCATGCTGTGGCTGAGGAACATCTCTCCTTTAGATTGCAAACATGGGACTTAAGCATCCTAAGTCTTCTCATTCTTATGCTCATGTGGTAGTTTGCATCTGGATCAGACTCTTGGTATGAGCTTGGGAAGCCTTAGGCCTGGATTTAGAGTTTTTGATTCAAGTGCTGAACCTGCGGATGTTGCGCATTCTTTTGGCACCAGCTGCTTATCAGCAAATCCCTGCCAGAGGTTACAGGGATTTGCTGATTTCTTGCCCTCTCATCCAGCCCCATAAAAAAGCACAGGTTAGCAAAGCCCAGCAATTTAAGGCATTTAAACTATTCGAGTTTCATTTTGATGGAGGTGGGCTGCAGAGCAATCTTGCCTGTAGATCTACCAGTGTCTTTAGGGTATGAATGCTTGAAAGGGGAGTAGATAGAGCCAGAACGTTTTTATTAATCTCAGGTGCCTCGGTGAAAAAAGTGCTCTTTGAGCAGTTCACAGGGTGACAGCTGGGGTCAGCCAGCCCCCACCTGCAGTGCTGTGTACAGTTCTGCTGTCCCCAGTGTAAGCAGGACATGGAACTGTTGGAGCAAGTCCAGAGGAGGCCAGGAAGCTGATAAGAGGACCCTTGTGAAGAAAGGCTGAGAAATTTGGGGTTGTTCAGCCTGGAGAAGAGAAAGTTGTGTGGAGATCTCACAGCAGCCTGTCAGTATCCGAAGTGGCTATGGGGAAGCTGGAGGGGAGACTCTGTTAGGAACTGCACTGACAGGACAAGGAGTAATGGGGACAAATTGAAAGAGGGGAAATTTAGATATTAAGAAGAAATTCTTTACTGTGAGGGTGGTGAGACACTGGCAAAGGTAGTGGCTGCCCCAACCCTGGCAGTGTTCACAGCCCAGTTGGATAAAGCCTTGAGCAGCCTGCTCTGGTGGGGATCTATCAGGGTGAGTTGGGGCTGGATGATCTCTAATTGTAGAATCATAGAATCAACCAGGTATTGGCTGCCCCAACCCTGGCAGTTTTCACAGCCCAGTTGGATAAAGCCTTGAGCAGCCTGCTCTGGTGGGGATCTATCAGGGTGAGTTGGGGCTGGATGATCTCTAATTGTAGAATCATAGAATCAACCAGGTTGGAAGAGACCTCCAAGATCATCAAGTCCAACCCTACTGTGGTCACTAGACCATGGCACTAAGTGCCACATCTAGTCTTACCTAAAACACCTCCAGGGATGCTGAATCCACCACCTCCCTGGGCAGCCCATTCCAATGCCTGATCACTCTCTCTGTAAAAAAATCTCTTCCTA
>NW_008666444.1:0-734 GCF_000695815.1 Acanthisitta chloris | reverse complement strand
TGTTAGCATCTGCTGAACATGGTGCATTGACTGACATGTTTATTAAGTCGAAAGAACAATTAATGAAAGCTGAAACAAAGCATTTTATCTCATTCTTCCCCTTCCTCTTCCTACCTTTGTCAAAACTGAGCTTTTGGGGATCTGAGAATCTCTCTTGTGTCAGGGTGCTAAGTGTTCCTCTTGATCTTTTGTCTAGGCTGGCAAATAAGCAGGACAAGGAAGGAGCTCGGCCAGAAGTAGATATAATGGAGTACTTGTCTCTGGAAGAGCTTGTCAATAAATACAAGTGTCCATGTCGAATTGTAAGTATCTTTTAAGATGCTTCATTTTCTAAGGTATATGTAAAGCTTCCAGTAAGGTAGGAGATTGTGCCACAGAGTGTAAAACTGAAACTGAAGCTCTGCAATCTCATCAGAGATACAGTATATGTATCTGTTCTGCATGTAATTCTACTGTTCACCTTCATGTTCTGCTTCTGCGTCTGTGAATAAGGAAGTTCTTGATGTGGTGTAAAACTTGTGTAATGGAAGAGCAAGTTTAGTATTCCAGTTTATTTAAAAGAAGCAAGAAATGGAATTTGCCTATTTTTACATTTGGGTAGGACCACTGTTCAGATGTGATGTCTGTGTCATTTCTGTTCATAGCTAAAACCATCCTTTAGCCTGAGTCAGTATCTAACAAACAATAAGAATTGAAAATAATTCATGGGACATCTATTTCCCAGCACAATAGTC
>NW_008666443.1:16502-19167 GCF_000695815.1 Acanthisitta chloris | reverse complement strand
GAGGTCTCCATGCAGTCTTCTCTTGTCTTCTGGTGGCTAAACAGCCCAAACTTCCTCAGCGTGTCCTCTCTTTAGCAAAGCCCAAGTTCATGAAACTGATAGTATAAACCAGATTTTTTTTCTAATTTTTGATGTAGTCTTCTAGAACTTCTTAATTCAGAGGGCAGCACTTTAACTGCCTCCCACTACTTGCTGTGTTCACTAGTCTCTTTATGGTTACAGCAGGCACTAGGAGCGAGGTCCACTTCTGAGAATGAAGGTTAGAAATGTGGTTTCATTAGTGAAAGGTGCACTGTTGGAGTCTGGCAGGAGATAACTTTAACTTAACTTAACTTAACTTAACTTAACTTAACTTAACTTAACTTAAACTTAACTTAACCTAACTGAATAGAATAGAATAGAATAGAATAGAATCGTCAAGGTTGGAGGAGACCTCTAAGATCATCAACCACTCACCTGCCACTCAGTTGTAACCCCTAAACCATGTCTTTCAGTGCCAGATCTAGGCACCTCTTAGAAACTGGAGCAACTATTTCCAGTTTCAAATACAGCTGCGTCTTAAAAATTCATACAGGTTTCAAAGAGGTTTTAGCTCAAACAGCTACCTCCAATTGTCTTGCTACCAAAAATGACACCCCAAAGCACAAAGTACAAAAAGCCCTTTCAAAATCTAAAGCATCTGCCTTTGTGGGAATCCCTTGGTTGTTTTGGACTTGGGATGCTCAAGCAATTTCCACTCTTCTTGTCTATGGGCACCAATTCAGGAATATTTTGTCAAAATAGTTGCCTGTCATCAGAAATGCAGTTGGGGTTTAGAGACCTGATCCTGTAAGGTGTGTGCTTTCTGGAAGACACTGAACAGCAACTGCTGGAAACCAGTGGTATCGAGTAGTGAGGCTGAGTTGGAGCCATTTGGTATCTCTCCAGATGAAGCTGAAGTGAACATGAGTTAGAATGATGGATGCAAGCCTGGTGTTAGGTGGCTTGGATGACATGTAAGTTAGATGTTATCTGGTGCTAAATCTACCCCATCTTACTTTCATAGATCCATGCACGTGCGTCTACAGCTTGTTGCGTTGGTTTGCTGGGTCTCTGAGCTGCTGTCTGGGCAGGAGCACAGATGGTTTCATCTGCTAAAGTCTTCCACCTGCTGAATTTATTCTTCTCTCTTGAGACAAAGATCTTGTGGCCGCCTTCCTCGGTGCTGAGCTGGAAGCCCAGGCTCTTCAGAATCAAGTGTCCTTTCTTGCTGCAGGACCATGCCTGGCGTTCCCAGTCTCCGCAGGGCTCCAGCTTGACCAGAGCATACTCCCGCGCTTTGTGGGCTGACAAGCATTGCTTCGTTTGAAGGCTGGTGATGGTCCTGGTGTTGGGGTCCCAGCTCCACTGCTGCTGCTGGGAGTGTGCCTTGCAGCTGGCCAGGCTAATGCTGTTGGTCCCGTGGTGAGAGATACGAATGCACTTTTCCAGCCAGGTGTTCTTTATAAGAAAGCCTTGTCCCTCTGCTACTGCAGTGCAATCAGAGCATAGTTTAGTACTGTGCATGTCTGAGGCAAACACGTCTTCTAGAGCATGAGACATTATAAGCCCCCCAGGGAAAGGGAGATGTAAGTCCTTTCCTGGATAGGCATGCTGAGATAAACTGTTCCCTCAGCTTCCTAATTCCCCAGAATGACATGTTTTTAAAATGTGGAGTGTGCAAATAGCCACGAGCAGAAAATAGCAGTTATATAAGTAACCCATGTAACTCATGGGGGAAAACTTCCCATCTTTCCAACCTAAACAGTTCTACAACTCTATGAAATGTTTGCCTATGTATATTTAATTCAGTATTTCAGCTGCTTTAACTAGGTGCCCATCCTCCCCTCCCTCCCAAATAATTAGATTGCTTGGGATTTTTTGACTCTATCCAGGTCAAATCTTTCTTATAAAAAAGCCATTGAAATTCCCCCAGTGCTATTCATCTGGGACCAGCTAGACTGTCTTGGCCACTTTCCATTAAGTGGCTTCTGGTGATATTAAAACAGCAGTGAGACAAAACCATATCCCATCAGATGTCTGTAAGTAGTTGGCTGACACAGCTCATGTAAGTATTGAATTTGTCTTGGATTTAGCATATCTGACACTGGTCTTTGCACCATAGACATGAAGGTACCTCTTTTAAGAATCCTTTCATAAGAGGTGGACATTACAGCTGTCCCATAACAAACACACAATTTGAAGCAATTTCTGTAATTGCTTGTTGCTTTTAAGAGCGACATGCCCCAGTATCTCAGATGACATAGGGCAGATATCATCATGTTAGCCGAACAATTGCTCCTGTTTTCACTATAAAATAGTCAGGTGTGGCCTGTCAAGATCCTGAACAAAATGTTAAATGCTAAACCATCTGTCACTGTACATTCTACTGTGTATTGTATGCCTAAGACAGAGGGGTAGAAATAAAAGTTTCAAGTTTCTGAACATTCTGAGAAGTCTTCTAACTACAACTAACACATGGTAATTCCCAGGTTTTGCAGTGACTTTTTTTCCTCTCTTTTCCCTAGCAGTCAGTTATTAAAGCCCCATCAGCATACGGTATGGACCATAAAGAGCAAGAGGACACTCAAAAGTGATGTTGGACAAGAACACTGATGTTTATCTAAACTATTTCTGCAGAGTTTCC
>NW_008666443.1:3558-16460 GCF_000695815.1 Acanthisitta chloris | reverse complement strand
AGTATTTGGCTCAGTACCTGAAAAAAATTAACAACAGTGTAAACAGAAGCCTGTACACAATACCAAGGGTATAAACAAAAGCTTAAAAGACCTCTTGTGTTTTTCTCAGGAAATTCTTGATTAATGGTGCCTGGGGGCTGTTAAATGAGAAACAGCTCAGGGCTTTCTGCTCGGCCTGAATGCCTGGGGAGAGGCAGCGAGAAACCACAGTGCTACTTCAGCAGCTCTGAGATGAGTGAGGATGGATGTGTCTGCACTGGGATATTGAGTTTTGTGGACCTGTGATAGCTACCAATCCAGACAATTCCTGCCAAGACGATGTGCCTAAATGGAAATTAAATTTCTGGGCTATCTGTGGACAGCTCATGAGTCCTGTCCTCTTCAACCCTTATTGAGGGCTGAGTGAAGGTAAGACGTTTAATGCACTTCAGGTGTGAGTTTCTGCCAGCTGCTAAAGGCAGAAAAAATGTCTCATGTATAATCTCCCATAAGCTTTAGAAAATTGAAATGGATGGATACAATCTCACCTTCTGATTCCCCCCTCTCTGCCCCATTTTTACCTAGGATCTGGAATCCAGGATTCTCACCTCTTGCTTCAGCTTAAGTGTGAGAAACCCATTTCCAATGTAATGATTTGAGAGCTGGACAAAAATGTAACAGGCGAGTATGAGAACTGTGCTGGTTCAGATAAAGCATTTGCTGAGCCCAGGATCCTGTCTCCAGCACTGGGCATTAGCATTTGCTAATAGAGGAAGAGGGCAAGAATCAGACAATTGAAGAGCTCGCTCAAGACAGCAAGGATGCCAGTGCCTCCTTCCTAAAATCACAGTAGCAGAGAACAGTTAGGGTTGGAAGGGCCCTCTGGACATCATCTAGTCCAACTCCCCTGCCAAGGCAGGAACACCTAGGGCAGTTTACACAGGAAGTCATCCAGGTGGGTTTTGAATTTCCCCAGAGAGGAAGACCACCCTGGGCAGCCTATTCCAGTGCTCTGCATGAATTCAGAGAGTATTTCTGGGTATTTTTGGTTGAAATGATTTGCCCATGTATACTGCATTGTATTCTTCCAATCTGAAGTTAAAAACCATATTTTGTTGTTCAGTCAGTAGCATGAGCTTCTTCTGCAGCTTTGCACAGTCAAGTTTTGGTTATTCATATGGAAGACCACCCTGGGCAGCCTATTCCAGTGCTCTGCATGAATTCAGAGAGTATTTCTGGGTATTTTTGGTTGAAATGATTTGCCCATGTATACTGCATTGTATTCTTCCAATCTGAAGTTAAAAACCATATTTTGTTGTTCAGTCAGTAGCATGAGCTTCTTCTGCAGCTTTGCACAGTCAAGTTTTGGTTATTCATATAATCATCAAGGTTGGAGGAGCCCTCTAAGATCACCAAGTCCACCATTAACCTGACACTCCACTGTAACCCCTGAACTATATCCTCCAGCACCAGTTCCAGGTGCCTCTGAAACACTTCTAGGGATGGTGACCTCACCACCTGGGCAACCTATTCCAGTGCCTAACATCTAATCTGAATGTCTCCTGTCTCAGCTTATGGCCGTTCCCTCTAGTCCTCTTACTGCAGTCATGGCAGAAGAGACCATCATTCTTAATGATTTTGGGGCAATCTTAATTACTTCATTATTCACCCCTTTTGATATTTGTCAGCACTTGGTGATACTTTCACTGTTAACTTATTCCACCTCTTTATTCTAGCCTGTGGGTTAAGTATCTTTCTTACTCCATGAGACTGGAGTTTCTTAAGGGCCTTGTTGGAAGAATCTCATCAAAAGCTTTTTGCAAACACAAACACAAGGTCTTGATCAGCTCAACGTGTTCATGTGCTCACTGATGCCATTCTAAATGTCTGAAGTGACTTTTTTCACATTTATCTGCCTGTATGCAAATACTGTTGTTTGATTCTACGGACTTGCCTGATGCCAAAATCAAGCCTACTGACCTGTGTCTCCCCAGGCTGTGCAAGAACCCTTTTTAAGAGGGGCATCATTGCTGTAATGCTGCCCTTTGGTGCTGAGGTTGCTTTAAATAAGTGCTTTACATAATCCTTAGTAAGAAGTTTAAAAAATGTCATTAGTTTCCTATAATTTGGTATGAACACCATCTAGGCTGGTCATTTGCCACAGATAATTTATCTTCTTTTTCTTTTTTTCCTAAAACTTCCTCTGTTGCCAATTTTGTTTAGTAACAGTCTTCAAACTGCAGAGAGTGATTGTCACCTGAGGTTCTCCCTGACCATGCCTGAAGTGAGCACTGTAGCCAATAGTCCATTCAGCCTTTCCACACTGTGAAAGTTTTGGGTGGTTTTGTTACATTGGAAAGATTGTTGTTAAC
The DNA here is from genome assembly GCF_000695815.1 of Acanthisitta chloris. Taxonomy (NCBI): domain Eukaryota; kingdom Metazoa; phylum Chordata; class Aves; order Passeriformes; family Acanthisittidae; genus Acanthisitta; species Acanthisitta chloris. The sequence continues at coordinate 14,109 of NW_008666443.1, read as the reverse complement.
CCAGCCAGCAGATATGTGTTTTGCTCTCTGTGTACAATCTCTGGTGTTACATGTTTCCCTCGAAAGAATCACTGTGTTACCACCACCTTAGCAGCAAGCATTGCACATGCCCCACACAGTCATAAGGGGTAGACCCACAATTAGAACTGGAGTATGTTTACTTTGAGATACATATCAGGCACCAAGGAGTGGAAATTGCATTCTTTTTCCCAGTATTGCCAAGTCCCACTGTCCAGTGGTCCAGGAAATAAGGCCATCAGCCTTAACATTTTAGGACTGTTAACATGGAGCAAACAGAGCATCCAATGTACTCCCTGAGGATGGGATTCACAGTCTGGAAAAGGCCAGCCTTACCCATTGAAGCCAAGCAAATGCCTGCTTTTAGCCGCTCATACTTGAACACTTTGGCCTCTTTGTATTTATAGGAACAAAATAAACAATTTCTAGCAAGGCTCTTGATGCCAGCTCATTTGTCCTATGATACTGACACTCTGTCTGGTTACAAGATAGAAAAGCAAGCAAATACAGTCCTATGCTTTGCTGCAGCATGGCCACCCTTGGGACACACTGTTCCATGTAGGATTAGGAGCAAAAACCATGCAATGTTCCTAATTAAGGTAATGTCACCAGGAAAGCCTTGGTTACCAGTAATCCCAGTTTGGCCTGGAAAGTTTCTGCTGTTTCTAAGCAGTGCATGTGATGGCTTGATCGAAGATATTTGCAAATCATTTGGGGCAGTTTGTTCCCTCTAGGGGCAATGTGGAGGGAAGGAGGAAGTCCAAGCTAAGCAAGCACAGGTTCCCAAAACACTCCAGGTAAACCAGGAATCTCAGCATTGGCTTTGGCCTCTTTTGCCCTCCCCAGTGAGGTTCCTAACACTTGGAAAAACCCTTTAATTTGCTGTAATTCTCATGCCTAGTGGGTGTTTTCTGTAGCACGAGGATGACAGCTGAGTCTAGTCAGGAATTTACCTTTTCATGCTTCTACCTGTCCTCAAAAACAGGTATTCATCTGTGGCAGCCACAGCACCTTTTGTAGGGTCTACTTTGTGGAGTCATCCCACAGCCCAGAAGAGCTTCCAAACACAGCTCTGCTTGAGTACAACCATATGACAACAGGTTATCCCAAGTCAGCCAGGCAGTGGCAACAGTGACTGGGAGAAATGTCTCCAAACTGTCTCTGCTGCTTCCACCCAAAATGAGCACAGCACTAAGGGTACCTGCACCATGGCTGAGGAGCCTTGGATCCAGCAGGATCATAGCCTGACTTATGGTGGGATAAGCCTGAGAGTTTCCTGCTCAGGTTAGTCTGCCTCCATTCTTCTCCACTGCAGCAGATCATATCTTCTCTATGGAGCATGCACCAATGGAGCCTAACCCACACCTTTCTCATATACATCACATGTTTGTCTTCTTGTGTAATTCCCCTTAAAATCAGCTCCCCCAGGATTTAAGGTCCCTTTGCCTTGTTGGACTATAGCAGCAGCTCAAAGAGCATCAGGTTGGAAGACACTTTGGAAGACTCCCATCCTCTCAAGTTGCCCTGACAGCAATTTTAGTCTCTTCCCTAGCGCTAGAAGGAGGCATGAGGGACTCCAGCTCCTACCAGAAATAGCCCCAGCTCAAAACAAGAAAAATTTAACTTGAGAAAGTGGGGAAAGACATCTTTAGCTGCATCACTGTGGTGATGGAGAGAACACCACTTCCTGTCCTGGTACTAATTATGGGACCCTCTCCCTTCAGGCAAAAATGCAAACAAGATGATGTAGGAGCAGAAGAGGGAAGCTTCCAGGTAAGGCAGGAGGGCTCCCTGTGCAGATGGAGCTTGGTGCAAGGCATTGCTCTGTTTGATGACTTGTAGGAATGTTATATTGAATCTGACTGAGGCAAGCAGCTTGAGATGCTGTCACGTATGGACAAACAAGGCCCTGAGTAAGTGATTGGGAGCCGCCTTGAATGAAGTCCATCAGAAACTCCTTCTCATGGATGCATCTCCTTTCCTCCAAGGAAGTAAGCCCCTGTCTGCTGCTCATAAAGGTCACCAGTCCAGAGCCATGTGATGAAGAAATTTAAAACAACTGGAAGGGAATTGCTGTTCTAAGAGGAGTGTGGATACCCAGATGTGTTTGGTCAAAGACAGGAAATCCAGATGGCACAAGGAAGGTGGGAGATTGGCACTCTCTTCTCTATTTGGCCCAAATTTTTAACCAAGACCAGCATGGCAGAAGGTGAGATTAGGTATTTTTTGCAAAACAGGCTGTTCACTGGAACCAACAATAGCTTTATTTTGCCTCAGTCCTCCCTCAACCTACAACCATGCTTGCTTGGATGTAAAGTTTAGAGACACAAATGTCTGTGGCAGTTCAGTGGATGTGGCAAATCTGCCTATGGATAGGAGGATGCTAGATGGAGCCTGTTGAGTCCCTGCTGAAGAGCAAATAGGCTTCTGCCCATCAGGCCCAGCAGAACAGGGAGAACTGGAGCTCGGTGAGCTACCTGGCAACTGAGAACTCTGGGTTTATGGGAGCACAATTTCTGCCACTTTGGGCAGCAGTTCAGCTCTTGTCAAACCATGTTATTTTTACAGATTGTCAACAAAGTTGACTGGTAACTGCCAATAAGTAGCCAGCAATGACTTGTCAGTGCAAGACTTCTTGGTCTGCACTCAGCTTATTTTCCAGTAACATGTATCTGAAAGTGTAGCTCTTGAGTGATACTTCTGGCAATCCTGTTGGGCTATACTTTTTTCCCAGCCATTGCTGCATTCTTAAGAATATCTTGCTTTTGGCTGACAAGCAAGGCTTCATATCTTTCCAAGTTACTGCGAGGTCCACTTTTGACCAAGTGTCTCAGCAAATACCTCCAAGGGGCAGCACGGCCGTAGGAAAATTAGGAAGGTTGTGGTATGGAAGAAAACATCTATAAATGTTGGGAAGCAAGGGAGGTTGGCAAAGTCACTACAAAGCTGATGCAAGTGGGGAAAACCAGTCTCTGGGGGATATGATGTGTGTCTGTAAACAGAGAGATCTGGAGAGGATCAGCAAGCACTGACTGGTCAAGGCTGACTGATCCCAGGTGGGACAGAAGTGCCAAGGGAAGGCTTACAGTGTGCAAGAGGAGGTTCATCACCCAGGATTTGTGCCTTCTTGCTGCCAGGTACAGCCTGCACAAGCCAAGAGAGAAGACCTGATAGTTACTGAAGAGTTAAACACACCAGAGTCAGGAAATCCCCTCAGCCAAATATAGTCAGAGGCTGGAAAAATAGAGGGGGAAAGAGAAGTATCATATGAGCTTGGCTTTTCTGCCTGTTCAAAGTGAAAAGCTTAGGGCTATCTTTTGAATTTGGGGCATTAGGGGTCAGGAAGCAGCCAGCACTGCCATAGGCTTGAGCTGGGGGATAGTGGCTCCTAAGATATGGGATCAGGCCAAGATACCAAGCAGAGCCACCACCAGCCACACACTAAGTCCATGAGAATCCAGAGTCAGTGTTAAATGCAGTCTTATTTCAGCAGTTTTCTTTCTACACAAATTCTCACCAGCCATTGTACTTCATGGGGTCACCATCATGTTTGACTTTGTAAGAAAACACTTTAACTCCTTCCCTTCTTGAAGGTACTTTCCAAAGAAACCACTGTCAGAACCAGATTGGGCAATTCCAGGATTTCCAGTTTCCACCAAGAAACCAAACCCTCACAGGTCTGCTGAGGGCAAGAACCTCTGTCCTGCCAGCAGCCTCAAAACCCAGCCCCCAGCAGGATGGGGCAGGGAGAGGCTGCTCTCAGGGTTGATCATCCCCAGGCAAGAACATGTTTGTGTTCTGCTCTTTGAGCTTCTTTGGGCATTTCCAGGTATTAGGAAGATAGATTCCTTTTTTTGCAAAACTATTGTGGCTTTATTAGTGGTCTGGCAGAAATGCAGTGGCTGATCATGTGATTGTGCCAATAGCTTTACACTGGAAAGGAAGAGAAATGTCCTGTGATTGTCCATACTTTACTAATAAAACACAGCCATAGAGCTCCTGTTGTGTGTCAACAGTAGAAAAATCACTTTATTCTAACACCAGATAAGATCTGTATCAGTGGAAGAGAAAGAGCAAGACCCTGAAGGCTGTTCTGCTCTCCTGACATTCCACCATGGTGTCATCTTCAGGTCCCAACTCCTCTAACTTTTAAAAGATGCAAATGTATCATCACCCCTTACTAGCACAGCGATGTACCTTCAGTCTGGGGCTTTACAGAATGAGAGTCAGTTCATTTGATTTACTTTAATTGGCAAGTTTTGGTGAATAAAAAAATCAGTAGATGCAGCAGAAGTCAAATCTGTAGGGGCACAAACATCTCCTTTGACCTGGCTGCAGAGCAAACTGAGGGCTAGCTGCTCAAACTGTCCTGGGGAACACGCACTCAGAGATTGTGGAGCAGAGAATGGAAAGTAGCTGGTCAGACCTGCCAGTCTGAAGTTTGTCTTTAAGGGATACACTTTCCAGCTGTGCAGCTGAAATTGTTGTAGTCCTCTGGTTGAGGGATTTTGAACAGCTCTGAGCAGGTAACCTGTAAATCTGAAGGGCTGTTCTCCCTGCAGCTTCATGGACTGCATGAGTCTTGAAGCACTTCAGGGATTTATTTCAACAAATCTCTTTCAACCTGATGTTTCAGGTATAACAGCAAAACAAAAAGGGAAGTGCTTACTAGCTCAGAGACTCACCCAATTTTAAAGAAAATACATTCTGCCCAATGCCCATGATGGGACGCATGAGACCATGGGTAGCACTGCTCCCAGGTAGCTGTTCTTGGGTTAGCACCACTCCAGCTCTGCAGAATGATGCTTGGCAGGACTTCTGCTTTCCTCATCTACCTATGCATGTCAAAACCAAGGCTGTTTGGATTAAAAATACTCCTGTGTATGGGCAGGATACAGGGTTTGAGCGACCTCAAAAAGCAGCTGAATGTTAACATGAGCCTTTAGCAAGTTTGCTTCATGGAGATGAGCTGTGTGGACTGTGCAGCTTCCCAGCACATCTTGCTGCCAGCTGACCACCACAGGAACAGGACTAACGCATCAAGGTCCTGCTGCCCTTTCCACCACCCTCTCCTGTGCTGCCAGCATGTTCTGAGCCCACTCACTTCTGCTGGAAAGGAGCAGCTGAAGCAGGGAGCAACATAGTTCTTGGGAGGTCACTTAGTGCCTTTTTCTCTCCCAGAGCAGGTTCATTCATCCGCTACTGTCAACAGCTCAAAAGCACTCTACAAAAGCGACCGGCATGATGCCACGGTGTCCCTGGCCCGACCATCCCAGCACCTTGCCAGCCTGTCCCTCACTCTTGTGTACCCCTGTGTTTAATCCCATTTTAAATGCTGCCCTGAAATGTGCCTGTAGGCACTTGTTTTGCAGCTGGTGGGTTCTGAGCTTTGCAGCCCAAGCAATGCTTCGGCAGGAAAGCAGGTTAAAACCTGGGAGGCAGTTCTCATCCCACTTTACAGCTACCCCAAAGGAGGAGAAACTTACCCTCAAGCCAAGGAAGGAGGCAAATACAGCCCAGGCTCAGCCTGAAAAGCTCCATGGTCTCCTAGCACAGTGTGGGGGAAGGAGCCCCTAAAGCCTCTTGCCCACAAGAGGTGCCAGGCAGCTCACTTTTCCCTCTTTCTCTGTCATTCACAGCAGAAAAACCTGCTGGGAAGAGAAAAACTCTTTTGTCTCAGCACTGGAGACTTGGCAGCTGGCTTATCAGCAAAGGATCAGCTTGGAGTCACAGTCCCACTCAGTAGTTATCCCTTAGGAGAAATCATATGATGAGGCAGGGTGGAGGGAACACTGGACCGCGATGCTCGCGGCTGCCGAGCTCGGCTCCTTAGCAGCAGCGGTTGCTCCCAGCAATGAGAGACGCATGCTAAGCAGGCTGGCAGGCTGCCTCCCCCAGGGCTGGGAGAGGAGGAGGATGCAGGGCTGGCCTGGCAAGAAAAAGCAAAGTTCGGCAGGAGTGCCTGGAGGGGTGTGGGATGTGTCTGGTAAAAACCTGCCATTGGCCATGGTCTCACAGGCTTGTTTTCTCTTTAGAGAGAATTATCCCCACCAAGCTTATTTTAGGCACCATTATAGTTTGTGGCAGAGATAAAACCTCACAAGCCAGCTGCAGGGGTGCTGGAGCCAGAGGGTGATGGAAGGAGGAGTTGAGCTCCTGGATGGGGAATAGGGTCCTGCTGTGGGTCTGTCGTGATGTTTGCCCTGAGGGTTGCTTGGGTCAAGTTTGGCTTTTCGTGCACCAGTTTGGGCTCTGCACAACGTAGGAACCACACATCCCTCCCAGAGGAATAGCAGCAAAGGCTGACATGTGAAATAGCAATGGGGCAAGGGGGACTTATAATTTTGCTAGGTGGATGTTCCCATTCAGCCACATCTTTCCAGCACTTGTATGTCCCATATGCCTGCTGTGGTCATTCTCACCATTAACCTTTTTGCATAAAGACACTTAAAAATGGTGTCTTCACCTTTACTTTTCGGGTTCAGTCCCAGATGGCACCAATGTGGCCAAGCTGCAAAATTAAAACAACACAGTATTGGCAAGGGCATGGGCTTGGGTCAGAGCTTTGGATTGGTGCAGCTCCCTCTTTTCCCAGCTCTGGGATGATGGCTTCCAGCTCTCCCACTATCAGAGAGAGAGTCTGGCTTCAAACCAGATCAGCTTCTTCACAGGCAGATGTGGACATAGTGAGAGATATCCTATGATAAAACAAAGGGGAAGGCTGAGGTAAATTCTTGCCCTGGTGAGGTTACTCCTGCCTGACCATAGCAGTGTGCTCAAGAAAAATACCATAGAACTGGTTTATTTGTTATTACTGGTTCCTTTTCCCTGTGGGAACAGGTCAAGTTGCACAAAGTACCAGGCATTTTTAATTTAAAAAGGCACAGCTCTTCAACCTTCCACCACATGACTGGGACCAAAAATGCAAACACTCTCCACTGCATCACTGGGTGATTGTGTCTCTCCCACAGGAGGAGGAGAGGAAAATGCTCAGGTTGAAGGTGTCCCCCCATCAGATGGAGAACATTGCAGCAAATACCCTGGTGAAAAGGTCACTGTAATCTACCATGGGTCCTGCTATGGGTCCTGACCCTGAGAGCTGGCACATCTCCTGTATTTCTTCTCCTGGCCCTTCTGTCGTTTCCACACAAGGGAAACAAAGGCATACAGAGATTGTGATCTGCCCAAAGCCATGAAGCCTGTCTCTGAGCTCCTGAAGCCCAGATTTATCCCAATCCACTTGAAGGCAAATGTGTTACCTACTCTTTTCCTGCCATTTTCAGCTCAGGATTTCCCAGTCCCAGTGTGTTTAGCATATCTCTTGCCTCTGCTTGATGAGCAGCTCAGATGTGCCCTGGGCAAGACCCTGTAACCTCCATGAGGAAAATGATCATTATCTCATTCCCACTGCTTCTCTTCTTTATGCCTATATTTAACCTTGCCAAGACCTTTCTTCTTATTCTGAATCCCCTCTATTTCTGCTGAGGCCTTTTAAACTCTGTGCAAAGCCTTTAGGAAATCCAAGTGTTTCTTTCTCCAGGGCGTGATTCCAGCTCTTTTAATGGTATCTTCTTGCTTTGAATAACCTCTCCCTGCTGTTAAGCCATGATTACATCCTTGCCTTAAGGGAAGGAAAGAATAGAAGGAAGAGTGTTCAACTTTTCTTATAGAGGACATGTGTTGGTGATCCTCTTCCAGTTCGATGTCCTGAAGCATCTCCACTCAGCTGTCCTCTGGCTCTGGTGTCATCACTTCCAGCTGGCATTGAGGACAAGGGATGCCACAACACAGAACCTGGCTGCTTTCCTTGCTGCCCATCGCCCTGCCCTGGGGCACCAGACCCAAGGTCTGCTCCATCCAGAAATGCAGTTTAACACCGTGTCATAAAATCATGGAATGGTTTGGGTTAGAAGGGGGCTTAAAGATCATCTAGTTCCACCCCCCCTGCCATGGGCAGGAACACCTTTCACTTGAACAAATGAAGCTCCATCCAACCTGGTCTTGAACACTTCCAGGGATAGGGCATCCACAACTTCTCTGGACAACCTATGCCAGTGCATCACCACCATCACAGTCAAGAATTTCTTATTAATATCTAATCTAAACCTACTCTCTTTCAGTGTGAAGCCACTACCCCTTGTCCTGTCTCTACAAACTCTTGTAAATAGTCCCTGTCCATCTTTCCTGTAGGCTCCCTTCAGTCACTGGAAGGCCACAATTAGGTCACCCCAAAGGCTTTTCTTTCCCAGGCTTAACTATCCCAATTGTCTCAGCCTTTCCTGATAGGAGAGGTGCTCCAGCCTTCTAATCTTCTTGGTGGCTTCCTCTGGATTCTCTCCAACAAATCCATGTCCTTCCTCTGCTGGCGACTCCAGAGCTGGATGCAGCACTCCAGGTGAGTCTTACCAGAGCAGAATACAGGGGCAGAATCCCCTCCCTGTACCTGCTGGCCACACTGCTTTGAATGCAGCCCAGTACATGGTTGGCTTCCTGTGCTGCAAGCACACATTCCAGGCTCATGTTCATCCTCTCATCCACCAGCACCTCCAAGACCTTCTCGGCAGGGCTGCTCCTGATCTGTTCATCCCCCAGTCTGGATTGATACCAGGGATTGCCCTGACTCAGATGCAGCACCTTGCACTTGGTCTTGTTGAACCTCAAGAGGTTTCCATGGGCCCACTCCTTGACCTTGTCCAGATCCCTCTGGGTAGCATCCCATCCTTCAGGTGTGTCAACCTCTCCATTCAGCGTGGCGTCATCTGCAGATCTGCTGAGGGTGTATTCAATCCCTTCATCTGTGTCATTAATGAAGATATTAAATAACACTGGTCTCTATACAGACTCCCAAGGGATTCAATGGCAAACTCTTTTCTTCGGGTTTTGGCAATCCCTTAATGAGACACAGGATGTCCAGGCTATGACTGAACATCCCCCTGGCACTAGGCTGAGGAGACCCCAAACCAGAAACAGGTACCATATTTAAGTCCTAGAGAAAAGTGGTGGGTCTAAAAGCAACCTGTCAGAACAGATCAAAAAGAATGAGTTTGATATTAGCCATTGAGATTTTTAGGGTTTCAGGATACCACTTTGGCTTTATTTCTTATACATGCAAGAAAGAATTGCCATATAAAATTGCTCTGTAGCATTCTTCCCCAGTGCATTGGCTTGTTCATGGTGTGGTGTAGCTTTGTGTGTAGTGATGCTTTCTTCAAATCATTTCCACAGCTTTCTCTGGGCTGTCCCTAGGAGAGAGCAATGTGTTTTCCAGCTGTGGTCTCTCCAACGTGAAGCAGAATAGTCCTGTAATTGCTGGTTCTCCGTCACGTAATTTCCATGTCCGTTAGTCCTTGCCAACCCAAGTCCCATAGAGCAGCCTTGTTCTTGGCTCCATCATCAGTTTGATGGGTGCATTGCTTTTCCTCATCATTTTGCATCTCATGGTGAATTTAATCAGAGCAAAGGGATGATCAAGTGAAACTTCATCTCCTGATGCTGACATAGTACTACATCTTCATAGTAGTACACCACACACACACTTCATAGTACATACACCACATCTTCAAATGCAGGCATCACTCACCCAACACCCAAATGCAGCCTTCTCTAATGTGGGACAGGCACTGCTTTTTGGCACACAACAGCTGGGAGAAGAAGCAGAGACAAATATTTCTACAGACTAAACTCTGTGGGATGCTCAAGAACAGTACAGCTATCTGTTTGGTTTTCATCCCGGCCTTGGAGCCAGCAAGATGGGACATCAGCAAGTGGCTTAAAATCTGAGGTCAATCCTGTACCCTTAGTGTCATCCCAGAACAGAAATGGCAAAAATTGCACCAGGTCCTCAGGCTGAGGAAGACTGGGGCTCTGGAGGGCTCTCTGTTTGTTCAGTATTTTAGGGATAAAATCTTTCTCTCTCCTTGGATAATGTCCTCTGGGCAAGGTGCAAATGCTCATTAGGTTTCTTTTCAGCTCTTTGGCCTTTTGCAGATTTTTCTGCCTGGGCACCTAGTTCAATGTGCTTGTGAAAGGATTGGCTTCATCTGAAAATCCAGGGAAGTCTCTCTTGCTATCATCAGACTGAGTTTTGGTGGTGAGTCTCCTGTCCCATCCCTCTGCACAAGGGAGAGTGGTGTAAATCATGATTCATTCCTCCATCCACATCCACTTGGAAGATTAGCTTTCATTGCCTTACTTGAAGAGGGATAACTGCCGAGGCAAGCCAAGGGGTCTGGTCAGGGTTGTTTTTTCTCTGCGGTGAACCTTTGTTCACAGAGAAGTACTTGGCATCAATGTCGTGGTCTAACCCCAGCAGCAGTCAAGAACCACGCAGCCTCTCACTCACTCCCCCACCAACAGGATGGGGGAGCAAATCAGAAGGGTAAAAGCTACAAAAACTCATGGGTTGAGATAAAGACAGTTTAATAGAGAAAGCAAAAGCTGCACACACAAGCAAAGCAAAACAAGGAATTAATTCACTGCTTCCCGAAGACAGGAGGTGTTCAGCCATCTCCAGGAGAGCAGGGCTCATCACGC
>NW_008666443.1:0-3299 GCF_000695815.1 Acanthisitta chloris | reverse complement strand
TCTGACCAATGCCCTAATATATCCCCATATTAGCCTCTGTGAAGAAATTTAACTCTACTTCAGCTCAAACTAGCACAATCAAATATTTAGGAAAATAACCACAGTAAAGATCCTGTGATTCCAAGAAGGGATGCAGAAAGTAAAAGAAATTTTTGCATACAAAAACTCTCTCAAGGCCAGAAAGTGGAGTAGGTCTGCAATAAAGCAACAGCTTGAGAGATGCCTGGGTTAGAGGTGTCCTTGCAGGCCTGCTCCCGTGTGAGTAGCAGGCTGAGACCATGGGGTGCCTAGAGTAGATGTGCTCAGCCTGTCTGAGAGCCTCATCTCCCACTGTAGGTGCATCAGTGCCACAGGGAGTCCTACAGGAGCAAGTACGAGATGAATTGAGGGCAGGACCCCCCACCCTGGCAGGCAGTTGGCTTAACCCATGCAGAACCTGAAGCATCCCATCCCTCAAGGACCTACCTGGGCTTGCCCTCATGGTAGGTCTCAGCTCATTCTCAGAAGAAAACAGAACCAACAGTGGTTCTCCTCCTCGGTGAAAGCCTTCAAGTATTGAGTCTCTTTATCTCTCTGCTATTGTAGGTAGCCCTCAAGGGCTCCCCCTTCAAGCTAAGCCTGGGTCTAAGTGGGAGAAAGCCCAGCTGAGACCCGGGTCACTTCCTGGCTTATTCCTTTACCTGCAGGAACTCAACTCAGTGACTTCATTCAGAGCAGCATGAGTGACAGCATGCTTCGCCCCCCCCCCCCCTTTTTCCTGTATTTTCACTGTCCCTCAGGCTGCTCACAAGATTGCAGCTGTGGCAGACAAGGACCTTTTTTCCCCTTGCCTGTACTTTACATGCTCTGCTCGGTTTGCTTCTCTGTCAGGGGAAGGCACCTCAGAAACTCCCCAGAGCTCCTCACGAGCACTCAGTCTGATACAACAGTGTCTGACCTGCTCAGTGCTACACAGGGGATTCCTCATGACTGCTCACCCTGCAGCCCTGGACAAGCCTGACAATGGTCTCTGGGATTCAGCCTAGGCCACTGACTCAGCAGATGGAGCTCCTTCCCAAGAATGTGGGCAGAGCAGCTCTCGGCATGCAGCAGGATCTTGTGGCCACAACTTGCAGCTTGGAGCAGCACATGAACACCGTGTGCAGGCTCAGGAGTCAGAGACTGCTCTGAAATAGGGACAAAGTTGATTTTTGCAAGGTTTTTTCTGCTGCCTTTGGAAGGAGGACTTTGTTCATACAAGAGGACAGGAGTGGATCTTCCACTGCCCACTGCTACAGCAATTAGGAATGAAAGACCTGTGCAGTAAACTCTACTTTATTCACAGTATTGAGACACTGGAATGCTCTGGATAGGGAAAAACATGAAGTAATATTTCTGTTCTAGACCTGAGCTGGATTTGCAAGGCTTCAGGGATCTTATGGCACTGACAGGCTTGCCCAGGGTAATCAGCTTTGTGGCAGCACTCGGTACAGGCAGCAGCATCTGTGCAGCCACCTTCACGCCGAGGTAAGTTAGAAACCCTCCAGGCATCAGGAGCTGTGGGGTGCAGGGCATAACCTTCCAAATCAGGATGTCTTCCAGAAATAAGCCTGCTCAGAGCAGTCTGGTGAGTGAGAGCTGGTGCAGGTCGCTCCATGTTGCTGGTGCAACCCTGCAGGATATGGCTACAAGCCTCTCAGCATTTCAGACTCTGCTGATATGAACCAAACCTCTGCTTCAACTCAAGGATCCCAGTAAGATCTCCACAGGCCAAGGGTCAAGGCAGTGAGGCTATAACTGTTTGCCCTTGCTGGAGCTATCAGAAATTGCTGAAAGCCCAGAGCTGGGATGAGGGGCACACTCAGAACTGTGGCTGATATCATCCCTGCTTCAGGACACAAGTGAACTGTATTTCCAGGTGGCACAGGATCCTGCACCTTTCCGTGGGAGAGACTCTGACTGTGTCCTTCCACTCCACCTCCTCATGTCGATCCAGGTGCTCCATAAGTGCTGGGTGCTGCTGGCAGGGAGTTTGGTGCTTCTACCTGCACCACATGGATGCTAGCATGTCCTTGGCAATATCACCTCACTCTCTGCATCGATCCCCCAGCCACTTCCCCCTTGTGTTAAGCCTTGTTGGCTTTGTAGCTAATCTGTGGCAGCTCCTGCGATAACCTTGGCTCACCCTCCTTGTCTGCAGTGATAGCAGATACCTCTTTTCTCATGTCATCTATATGCTATATGCACAGAAAAAAATGATAAGCAAACCTTCCCCGGGTCCCCTTTGGCAATAAATCCCCACTCAATGCCCATGTTTGCCAGGCTGCTTTGGGAAATGAGAGCTGATAGGAACTGCTTTCCACTTTGGGTGTGTTTTCTGTGAAAAAGGTCCATTTTAAACAGTCTTAAAGGGCTCAGTCAATGATTAATCAGTTCTTGCAGTTTGACAGGGCAATTGTTTTTTTATGACTTACTATGTTTAGCTACCTAAGGTGATTTCTGCTAGGACATGTTGTATACTCTCCTACGAGCACCTGATAGAGGCTCTTAAGTGCTTGGTAACCTGTAATAACATGAATTTCAGTATAGAAAACTGTTCACTTATTTAAAGAAAGAATTGTTTCCTGATGAGTTCTTTGACAAGTGTTGCTCTCCCTGCACCACCAGGCAGGTAAATGCCTTAAAACAGCAAAAATCTGAGGATTCAGAAATCACACAGCTGGAGCCTGACAAACTTGTACCACACATGACAAGAGATCAGGGTGATCACTGGGGATAGATTTGACATGGGGAAGGGAGCCTCTCAGGGTAGGTGCCCTAAAGGGTTTAGGTTTGTAGCCATCCTTTGAGCTGGCTGACACGTGTTTCATCACTTGAAACCCTTGAAGATCCTGTTTAACTATAAAAGGGTCTAAAGTCTCAGTTCAAAGCTCCTGTTTAACTCTAAACGTTTCTAAACTTCTCATTCATTTTCTGCATGCCACGGAGCTAGATCTGCCAATGTTTAATCTATGTATGTTAAGGGTTATTTAGGTCCTTGGGTTGAGAAATCCTGGATTCTTTCAGCCTGGGGGACCAACAGGGCCAGACACATATCAGATGCATCTGCCCAATTAAATATCCATGGGGAAGGGATGCTCTGATGCCATAGCCCCATGGATGGAGCAAGGATGAGGCTAGATCTGGGTTCTAGGTCACCTCTGTGCGCCCCTTGTCAAGTCCCCTTCTCATTTCTCCCAGGCAGCACTTGGCTGCTGGCTAGGCATGGACCAGGGCTCAGACCCAGTCAGCCTGGGTCCTGTCTGACCAACCTGATCTCC
>NW_008666442.1:356-11702 GCF_000695815.1 Acanthisitta chloris | reverse complement strand
TCTGGGTGTTTGCTGACCCGCAGCGCGCACCCAGCGAAGGGTTCTGCACCGCCGGGGTACAGACCGAGGCGGGAGTTGCCGATCTGTGCTGGGTGGATGATCGGGGTATCCTGGTGGCTTCCGACTCGGGTAAGTAACGGGGATATCTCCTGGAGTGTGTCCTTCGCTGAGCTGTGTTCTCTGTCCCGTTGTCGTGGGTGTCATCTTGCCCTCCAGTGGGGTGGGAGACATCCTTAGGGGAGATCTTATCACCCTCTACAACTCCCTGACAGGAGGTTGGAGTCAGATGGGGGTTGGTCTCTTCTCCCAGGCAACCAGCAGCAGGACAAGAGGGCACAGACTCAAGCTCTGCCAGGGGAGGGTTAGGTTGGATATGAGGAAGAGATTTTTTCTGGAGAGAGTGCTCAGGCATTGGAATGTGCTGCCCAGGGAGGTGGTGGATTCACCATCCCTGGAGGTTTTCAAGCTGAGACTGGATGTGGCACTTAGTGCCATGGTCTAGTGACCACAGTAGGGTTGGACTTGATGATCTCAGAGGTCTCGTCCAACCTGGTTGATTCTGTGACTCTGGGTGTCCCTGCCTTCCCCTCTGCTGAGCTGGGTGATCCTCCTCCTTCCCCTCCACTGAAATGGGTATCACCACTTTTGAGCTGGGTGGGTGATGCTCACTCTCCACTGACCTGGGTGTCACCTGCTCTGAGCTGGGTGGTCCTCTCTTTCCCCCTTGCTGAGCTGAGTGTCCTCCCCATTCCCCTCCACTAAGGTAGGTGTCAGCAGTCCCTCCTCTGAGCTGGGTGACCCCCTGTATCCCCACAGGTGCTGTGGAGCTGTGGGAGCTGGAGGAGAATGAGACACTCATCGTGAACAAATTCTGTAAATATGAGCACGATGACATCGTGACGTCGGTGTCGGTCCTGGCCAACAGCACACAAGCTGTCAGTGCCAGCAGGGACTTCTGGTGAGTGTCCCCAGCCCTGTGCCCATGCACCAGGGCCAGTGCTGGGTGCTGACTGCTCACTCTTGTCCTCAGTGTGAAGGTCTGGGACATCCCAGAGCAAACGGTGCTGCACTCCTACAGAGGTGAGTTCCAAACCAGCCCCTGGTCCAGCCCTTCGTCCCCCTCACTCCTTGCTGCAGGCTGAGCTTGCACCTGCAGCATCACCAGTGACCTCCTACGTGCCAAACCACACTTGGGGGCATCAAATGTTTGCCAGTCTGTGAAGTTTCTCCCTTATTTCTTTGCCTGTTGTTCATTTCTCCTCACACAAATGTTTGCCTTACATCCCTGAAGTGTGTTTTAGGGTTATTTTTTCCGTGCTGAGATGTTTCTTCTACCTGTATATGACCCATATTTGTTTTGAACAACAGCCCATTTGCGGTGGTGATCTCTGGAGAAGTGTTACCATCACCTCTGGCCACAGCAGAGGCCACACTTTACAATCACAGACTGGTTTGGGTTGGAAGAGACCCTAAAGATCATCCCATTCCATCCCTTGCCATGGGCAGGGACACCTTCCACTAGCCCAGGTTGCTCCAAGCCTCATCCAGCTTGGCCTTGAACACTTCCAGGGACAGCTTCTCTGGGCAACCTGTGCCAGGAAAGTTGGAGACAATCTTTGAGGCTCTTTATCCTTTTGTAGCTCACTCCGCGGCAGTGACGTGTGTGGCTTCCTGTCCTGGTAAGGACACTGTGTTCCTGTCCTGTGCTGAGGTAAAGCTCACTCTGTTGTCTCAATCTGCCTGGTAAAACTGAGATTGAAGTGCAGTTAGTTACAGCTTAATGCAGTTAGAAACCACCTGTTGTGTTACAAGTTGTGTTATTTCAGTGTTCCAGTCTGATAAGTTGACAGTCAGCTTAGCAAGCTGATTCCTACAGGTTTGTTTTACATTTTGGGAGCTCCTAGTTCTCTTCTGGTGATCACTGAGAGCTGCAGTTAGTGACAGCATCATTTTAACCCAGATGGAAGGGGAGGTGGTTTTGACTGTGGGTCAGCAGCAGCTCTGCAGAATCTAAGCTTATGCAGGAAAGAAATTTTAAAACCCTTTTCATTCCCTTTGGATTTGTAGGACAACAGAACTTTACTCTGGGACACCAGATGCCCCAAACCAGCTACTCGAATTGGTATGTTTCTGTACACAGTCACTGCTTGTGCATGAGTTTGTGTTGGAAGGAATAAATGATGTGCCTGACTTCTGTGTCTGACTCCAAATCTAGTGAGGTGATGGTAGCAAAGCCTGTTAAAACCTAAGGAGGTCTAACACTGTCACAGAAGCACAGTAAGGTTAAAACACTTGTCTTAATGCTAAATGAACTAAAGTAGGAATATCTTTGTGCTGATTCTTTTCACACTCATCCCAGTTTTTTCCCCTCACAGTTTGCAGTGCCTGTAATTACCTCCCTACCTCAGTCATGTGGCATCCACAGAAAAGTGACGTCTTCGTTTTGGGTAAGAATTTTCACTTTGACCAGTCAAATCAAGCAAGGTCTTTGTTTTCACACGACAGTTTTGGTAGTAACTTTGTTCTCCCTCTCTCCAAGGTGATGAAAGTGGAACAGTTGCACTAGTAGACACAAAGAATCCTGACTCTGCCCTCAGTGCTGCTGTGCACATCCGGAGCATCACGGGGTTTGCATTTTCTACACATAGGTACAGTCTGATACCTTGGTACAGAATGTGTGACTGCATCCCCTTGAAAGCCTTATATTTTGGGGGGGTTAAAACCTGTGAGAATACTAGTTTGGGTCTTTTCATCAAAAAGTTTGTAGCAAAGAACAGAGTAAAGCAAGCAAGGTCTCACTTTTGACCTGTGTGAACATTTCTGCAGTTTCAGGTTTACTGACCCACTCACTGTGGGGATTTTTCTAATCACAATCATCAGATTAAAGAAGGATCTCATCCTTTCTGGCTCTGAGAGAATATTCTCAGTGCACTGGCAAAGTGCCAGTGCTGAAAACACTTCTGTGAGCTTTCTATGGCTGGTAATTCACTGTACTTGAGTCAGGATCACTAAAAAACCCTACTTTTCACAAGTTTATCCCTAAAAATTGTTGTGCTTGATTGTTCTAACTGTGGTCTCATCTCTGTCCTCCAGTTCCCCCTTACTGGCTACAATCAGTGAAGACTGTTCAGTCGCTGTTCTCGACTCAGACCTCTCAGAGGTGTAAGTACAGGCAGAACTTGCTCACTCCTGTGGTTATTTGTCTTGTTGTCTTCTCAACTGACTTACTTGTCCATAGAGTCATAGAATCCCAGAATGGTTTGGGTTGGAGGGACCTTAAAATTCACCCAGTTCCACCCTCTGCCATGGGCAGGGACACCTTCCACCAGCCCAGGGTGCTCCAAGCCCCATCCAACCTGACCTGGAACACTCCCAGGGATGGAGCAGCTACAGCTGCTCTGGGCAACCTGGAGGTGAAAGATGAAAACACTCCTAAGTAGGGGAGCATCAAAGTAGCAGTTAGGAGTTGCACAAACCCATAAACTCTTAGTGCTCGATGACTGAGGCAGTGTTGGTGTTTTCCAGGTTCAGAAACCGTTCGCATCGAGACTTTGTCAAAGGCTTGTCCTGGTCTCCCTCAGATGATGCCTTGCTCACCACAGTTGGATGGGATCATCAGGTTTTGCATCACACCATCCCCCTACCAACGGGTGAACCTTCTGGAGTCAACTGTGTAAAAGAATAGTTTTATAAACTCATGGTCCAAGTTCCTTCCTGGCATCACTTTGATTCTGCTGAAGTCGAAGGTGTGTGTGAACTGGAATTGGGAATGGTTTTTTGTCTGCCTTGAAGCTTGTGGCTAAGAAGGTTCCTGTAGCAATTTTGAATTAGGCATAAGTTAGTTACAAACCAAGCTTTATTGTCTCCTCAGGACTGGCTTCTTCTGTACTACTTTACCCAGAAAAAAATTGACTTCAGGCACAGAGGAGACTTGGACGGACAGGAATTAGGTGTAAGGACAAAAAAAGAGCCAAAAAGACTTGATTCCTCCCTCAGTTCTCCAAACCATCCATGTAATGAATGGAAGCATATTTTGGGGGAGGTTCACAACACACCTCTTGTAGTAGGATGTGAGAACCTCAGCCCTGAGCAAACTTCTTTGCTCTGTAAATCAGTTCTTCCAGTGGAATGGGAAGACATTAGCATTTAAAGACTAGAAGGTTTCCAGTGCTGTCCTCAATGCAGCAGGTGGTTTAGGGGATTGGGCTTCAGTACCAGTGTGGATCCCCTGGGGAGCACTGTTCCTGGTGTGAGGAGTCCTGTATCCTGTAAAATGAGGATCCCATCTGTAATTAAACACCTTCCTGATGGTGCTGACACCCTGGGACCTGTGATGCTTGGCCCTGAGGCCAGTTCAAGGGACTGCAGCATGCTGAAGGCCACAAGTGAGCAGTTGCTGTGCTGTTTGACACCACATTTCATCTCCTCTGTGCTGAAGACAACTCATTCAACCTGTGAACAAAAGGTTTATGTAAGGGAAAAACTGGACTAAGGACTTCAGTTGTCATTTGCTTGCTCCTGTAACAGAGTCTGCTTAGTGATAAACCAAACTCCTCCTGCACTTGTGACGAGTGACTTCTTGTGCTGAGGGGGACCAAGTGTTCCCACAACCCCCAGAACAGACTCCACACAATCCTTAGAGGTGTTTTTTGTCATGTACCACATACATTTCTAACTAAACTGTTTCCCTGGAACATATTTAACCAAAAAACCAAGTCATTGCTCTGCATGCATTGCTGCTGCTGTAGGTATGGCTTGGTCTGGCCTAGTATTTCCTAGACAGAATTAAGTCCTGACTAGTGAAACACAACTCCTTTTGAAATGAATGTTACCCATGGTTCTTTAGCATGATAGCAGCACTTAAATGTACACTGCTTCAGTGTTTAGCCCTGCATACACCTAGGTTTGAGTTGTGCAGAGCCACAGCTCATTTGTAGCAGAGTAAGCTTTTCCAGGCTCTGCACTTTTCTCATCTCCTCGTAAACCTCACTTGCTGCTTTTCAATTCCCATGTCATACAGGTGTTTACAGAGCAAACTTCCTGTTCTAGAGCAGTGTATGACAAGGAAGAGGTAAATGGTGGTAAAAACTGACAAGTTCCTTCAAAAATTACCCCTTGAACCACAAAACCAGTTCCCTTGTTGAGCACCTCAACCGAAACCTCAACCAGATGATGTGCTGCTTCTGAAGAAGTTGTCTTGGAAGATGGTTTTTAAATAAATCACAGTTTTCATTTGTAACTGGGTTTAAGTTTCACTGAGCCACTTGTGTAGCATTGAGGAGCCAGCTGAGATCATCCACACACTGCCAGTTGTGATTTCAGTCCCTGATATTAAACTGTTCTTAAATAAATGCTCACCAGATTCCTGTTTAATGCCAGGGATGATTCTTCATATTAATATATGCATTCATATCTTATATTAATAGGATTTTTCAGCACTAGCACAAGGCAGACTCTGTGTCCTGCTTGTTTCAGGAAGATTTTTCTCTCCAAAACTCCACTGGGTTTCCACTGTGCAAAGCTAAAAAAGTTTCAAACATCAAGTCTAAACATGAAATTCCTCACATTACCAACCTGTGAGCAAAACACAACAGCTCATGGCAAAAAGAAACCTGGTGGGTGGTGCAGCCTATATGGGCAGCAGGTCATTAGTGAGATATTGTTTCTAGAATTAAACCCATAAAAAAACCCAACAAAAAAGGTGGGTGGTGCAGCCTATATGGGCAGCTGGTCATTAGTGAGATGTAGTTTCTAGAATTAAACACTAAAAAAAACCCAACAAAAACCCCCTAAATGCCTCAGCATTTGGCAGATGTTTCCTGTGCCACAGGGTGGCAGCAGCTGCCCTTGGCAAGGGGCAAGGCAAGACCTTTCCTGCTCTGCACTTTGCTGTAAAGTGGATCTACTGAGTAGAGGTGATTCTTCCCCTCTGCTCTGCTCTGGTGAGACCCACCTGGAATACTGCACACAGTTCTGGTGTCCTCAACATCAGAAGGACATGGAACTGTTGGAGCAAGTCCAGAGGAGGCCATGAAGTTGCTAAGAGGACTGGAGCATCTCCCCTGTGAGGACAGGCTGAGGGAGTTGGGGCTGTTCAGCCTGGAGAAGAGAAGGTTGTGTGGAGACCTCAGAGCAACTTTTCACTCTCTGAAGGGCCTACAAGGAGCTGGAGAGGGACTCTGTGTTAGGAACTGCAGGGACAGGACAAGGGGAAATGGGCTCAAATTGTAGGTTCAAATTGTAGGATGAGGCCTTGAGCAACCTGATCTAGTGAGGAGGTGTCCCTGGCCAGGGCAGGGAGTTTGGGCTGGATGATCTGTAAGGTCCATTCCACCCCTTAAATTCTATGATTTGATGATTTTGCCTGTACTACTGCTAGCAAGACTATAGTAAATAGTCACATGGACACACAGACAGCATGGCAGAAACACCAGCAATCCCACATCAGTGCCTGTTGTCTTTGCTGCTATCTGCAAAGGAATTGGAGTGAATTCTCTGGGGTTTGTGGTTTGCTCAGCTGTCTCTGCACTACACCCCAGTCAGGTTTGGGGCTGCTCCTGTAAATACCTTGTGGCTCAAGTAAAGTACACACACTGCACACTTCCCTCCTGGAGAACCTGGTTCTGGAGCCAGAGTTGGATGAAAGAGATGAGAATGCAAATCAGTTTAATTTTGAGGAGTGGAGAGAACAAGCCACTCTGTGGAGAAGCCTTTTATGTTGCTGCTTGCATTGCTCACCCTGTGCTTGCAATTTTGGGCACAACATTCTAGTTGGGACATGTAACAAGTGCGTGTGAGTTTCGTTCCTAATGAAGAGCTCAAATCCAAGAACTATTTATAGAAGCAGAACAGCCTGAGCTGCACAAACTCACTGCCAGCCTGCCCAACCAGCTGGACGTGAGGGACAGGGCACTTAGGGCTTAGCTGCCCATTCATGCCTTGATTTGGCTTCTAAAAACACTCAAATGGCCACAGGGTTTATATCAATTGCTCAGTAGAAATTGGCCCAAGCCCTGGCTAAGCTGAAATTCAAACTTGCTGAGTCCTTTTAATCTGATGTGCAAAGATCTCTGTCTTAGAGCAGACACAGCATTTCTGGGGCATTGAACAAAGTCAGGCCACACATGTACTAAAACAATACATCAGAAATATTGAATGCGAGAAGGTTGGTTTTAATGGCACTCATAAATAAGAGACTTTGGTCAACACTTTACTGTTAAAGCTCTGTTATACTCCTTTAGGTACTTTTGAGGAAGAGGAAGCTGCAGGGGATAAGTGTATCCAGATTTAAATGACCAAACTGCATCAGAGAAGGTGAAGTGGGAATAATTCCAGGGTCAGGCTTCAAGGTTGCTCTGGGCTATAAGGCAGATTGCTTTGCTCTCTTACTACCACTTAGTTTCCTCCTCTTCTGCTGCTAAATTTATAGACAATCACAGAGTATCCTGACCTGGAAGGGACTCACAAGGATCTGCACAGGACAGCCCCAAAATCCCACCCTGAGAGCATTGGCCAAACACTCCTAGAGCTCTGTCAGGTTTGGGGCTGTGCCCACTGCCCTGGGGAGCTGTTCAGTGCCCAAACACCTCTGGGGGATGAACCTTGTCCTGATATCCAACCTAAACCTCCTAACCTAAATCCCCTGAGCCTAAACCTCCTCCAGCTGCTCCCTGAGATCCCATCACTGGTCACCAGAGAAGAGATCAGTGAAACAGAGCTGGGGAGGAGCAGAAACAGGAATCAAAGTACAATTTATCTACATACCTGACAAAGTTACCTTCCCCAGGGAGTTCTTCCCCAGCCCTGCAGTGCTCACTCTTTTTTTAGAGATGAACTTTCTCTCCCAGTGTTTCTGCTGCCAACAGCTCTGACAGTGGTTCCTTTGTCACACACAGTTCCCAACGGCCCCAACATAAATGTCTAGTTGTTACTGAAACACTAGGACTTTGCTGAATGCATTCAAAAGCAGCAGGGATAGCCCAGAGAGTTTAAAGAATAGAAGAGGTTCCACTGCTTCAAACATGTTTGCTAACCAGTTTTACAACTGGGAGCAGAGTCCAGCCTGGTTTAGTGGCAGCTTATGTAGTGTGCACTCCCAGAATGTGTTCTGGAGGGAATAATGACTGTTTTCTAAAGTTGACTTACATGATCATGCTTCTAATAGTAAATCTAGACAAATATATCTGCTAAAAGTGAGACATTCCATGCTCAGTAACACCAGATTTCACCTACCTAAGAGTTGTGTGTCTGGGTGAAAGGGTCAGTGTGACATTCAGAGCAAGTGACAGCAGCAGAGTGTCACATTCTTGCTCTGAAAAGAAAATACTTGGGGGATATGCTCCAATTTAGAACTCTTCAAGTGGAAAAGTGCATACCCCCTACACTTCTCCCTCCCTTCAGTGGGCAAAGTCAGTCCTGAAGTCTCTCAAAAAGCCTTTAAATTTAAAACTCTCTTGGAGAACTGATTTGCAGTTAGAGCTTATTGTTTGGGAGAGTGGATTGGAGAGGGGGAAGGATCAGGAAAAAAAAAAAAGCAATAAAGTTGCAATATTATCAGTGAGGTTCCTTTGTTTTCTTTCAAGTTAAAGTGCTGAAACTTCCCTCAGGACTAAAATGTGGCCCTGAGATCACTCAAACAGGATTAAGGCTTTGTTTCCACAGCATAGAAATCTCCAGATGCTCCTTGCATGGTGAAACTTTCATGTTTTGGGGCTGGGGATATTCCACATGACACTTAAATACCCATATAGTTACTCCACAGTCACTTTTCTCCATAAACACTTTTTAAAACCAACACCCAGATCAGATATTTCAAACCTGTTGTTTCAATATTGGCTGAGGTGAACACTGGAAATCTTCCAAGTCACTGCGACTTCCTGGCATAAAAATACCTTTTGAATTAGTTATTAGACTGATTGTGGTATTTGCATTTTCATTTTATTCACAGCAAAGTAAAGTTCAGAATACTTTGAAGCTGCTGCAATGTCTGAAAGGGCTGTTAAATTATTGGGTAGAGCTGGAAATAACACAGAACGTAGAACATCAGTGACATGACACAAATATCAAGATAACTTTTGAGAATTCCATGGTGAAGGAAGGTTTATCACTGAATTTGAGCTGAACTGTAGAGCAAAATCTGCTTACAGGCACAACATCCAGGTCTCTGCAAGGCAGGATAAACTGGAGTGGAACAAATGGCATTTATGGTATTGAAAATAGAAAGTGCTTTCCATAAAAATAGACTAATGTCTCAAAGTGCTTTTAGTTTGTCAGAGATTAGACAACATTCTCTACACGTTTTTACACTTATCTTACAGTGATCTGCAGCAAGTTTACCTACAAGGAAGATCCCATATTTCTAGTTTCAGCAAGTTGGCTATTCAAAACTTTGGTCAGCTGTGGTGAGACTGGATATACTCTGGAGTATAAAATACCCTCTGTAAGGCTACTCACATCTCCCACCTACCACACAGCCACCACCAGCTCCTTCAGAGGCACCAGCAGGAAGCAGGGACAGGTTTGCACCTCTGGAAACAGAGGGAGCCAGCTCCCTTAGGCATGGCACTGCAGGAGTAAGGACACTCCACAATCACATGGAAATTTAGCTTCTCGGTCCTCAAATCAGACAAATGAAAGCCAAGTCTCAGTAGAACAGTTTATATGGATGCTGTGGCTTAGCTTTTCCAGGTGTGGGGAGTTACATGGGTATGAAGTGGTAAGAGACCCCTCAGGGAAAGCACCAGCAACACAGCACCGTGGCGAGTCGCTGGCACACACCAGCTAAAGGGAAAAGGATTGCTCTCTGTCCTGTCTCCAAAGTGCTTCAGCCATTCATCCAAGCCTCACAGCCTCCTTCCACAAGGAATAATTGCCAACAGAAACATTTACAGTGACCAAAAGGCACAGGAAAGCAAGGCCCTGCTCCCAAAGCTGCTCCCTGGAGAAGGGGTCAGACCCCTGGTCCAGCAGGACAGGCACTGCCAGCCAGGAGCTGGTTTAAGGCATTGGCATTATTGATTTGCTCCAGGCTGTTGAAGGAGGTGGGGACAGAAGAGGTCAGGATCTAGACATCCTAAGCTTTTTCTACCCCATTGGCCTCATGTTATTTAATCCTCCTCATGTAGCTATACACTGGTTGCTTCCATCCTGCACATCTCCCAGTTGGTTTCTCCCTACTCCTAAGCATGTTGGAGTTAAACCAGTTAAAAAAAACAAACTGAAAACAATCTCTCCAGTCTTGATGCTCTTCAAAAAAGAACTAAAAGGATGCTCCTTGGCTTTCTTAGACAACCTATCAGGCTGCAATTCTGAAAATAATCCAGGGGGAAACAGGCAAAAGGAAACCCACGTTTGCTCACGTAACAAGACATCGACCTGTCCTCTGCAGTAACTACTCTCCATGACAGTCTTTAGAGAAAAGTCCAAGTCCCAGGTTGGCTCCCCACCTTCTCCACCTGTAGTTTCAAGCAGTGCATTTGCTGGCTGGGTTGGGACCATGCCTGGTGCCCGTGGAGAAGGAAATGACCAACCCAGGCACCTCCTCACCCATTCCCAGCCGTGGAGGTGATGGAGCTGCCCTGTGGACAAGTCTACCGGTGGCCACTCTGGTAGGCATAGGAGATGGGCTGGCGTGTCCCAGGCCTGACTGTGAAGGTGTTGGTAGGTCCACCATACTGTGGGCTGCCATGTCTGGAAGGAAAACAGAGGGAAAGTCACTGAAAGCCAAGGAAAAAGGTTGGGTTTACTCAGCATTGCAATGATGTGTTTTTTTCTCGTTCTAGCTGGGCGGTGTGGGTTTTGTTGCCTGGCATCTCTGTTCAGTGGTAAAGGAAGGAAGGAGAGATGGGCACCAGGGTCACAGCTAGGACCAGGGAGGTGTCATGGAACAGTCATGGCCCTGGACAGAGGTGGCAGGAGGAAAGCTCAGCCAGGAGTAATCCCGTGAGCCAAGGGGCAATGACTTCTCCAGAGCCACAGTACTGCTCAGGGGCCAACCCAGAGCCAAATCTAAGGGACAGCAAGGACAGGCAAGGAGTCAGCTCAGGGGGAGCACATACCTGCTGGCTGTCAGCAGGCTGGGGGGTGAGAAATCCCCGTTCTGCCCTTTGTACTTGGCGTCGGCCCCGACGCTGCCGTACACCGCGGCTTTCCCGGCGGCGTCCACGGACGCTCTCCTGCCCTGCACCCCCGTGGGGCCGTTCCTGTGGGCAGAGCTGAGACGGCGAGTGCCCTCCCCAGCCGTGGAGCTGAACCCCCCAGAGCCATAGGAGGACAGGGTGCCCGTGCCCCGGGGAGCTGCAGCTGCCCTGGGGTAGGAGCTGTCGGGCGCGGAGACATAGAGAAGAT
>NW_008666442.1:0-269 GCF_000695815.1 Acanthisitta chloris | reverse complement strand
GTAACCCGTGGAGCTGCTGTAATCCTGGTACTGCGGCGTGAAGTCTCCATTCCTGGGGCTCTTCTCCAGGGGCAGTGGGGCTGGAGGCTGGGGGTTGCCCCCAAAGGCACGGCTGTAGCCAGCCCACCTGTAGTAGCGCGGCTCCGAGCTCCGGCTGCAGTCGGGAAAGCTGGGGCACTTGCGGCTCTCCTCCCGACTTGGGAGAGGAGCCTCATCCACCTCGTTGCTGAATTCAGGGGGTGGAGGGATAATCCCATAGTCCAGGGCTG
>NW_008666441.1:113151-124406 GCF_000695815.1 Acanthisitta chloris | reverse complement strand
TATATATATATATAGTATATACCAAGCTGCAACTGGTGTACAAGTGTGAGCCACTTGTATACCATGTCCCTCAAACTGGGGCACAGAAGCAATCGCCCTACAAATGTCTGAACCAAAGTTTTCCTACTTGCTGTGAGCTGTCAGAAGGGCTATAGTGTGCTGAAGCCCTTCCTTCTTCTCCCCATTTGTCCCACTGTAATTGTTCCAAGGAGGTCTCTACACAGCATCCTTCCCAGGAAAGTTTGTGCTACAGGGCATTGGCCCCAGGATGCAGTCTACCATGGCAGTGTGCATCTGTCCCACATGCCTGCCCTGTAGAATGACGTTAGAGGCTGGAAGCTTTCCCATGGTAGAATTTCCTTAGTGAACTGGAAATCATTTGGTCTAGCTGGGCATAAACTCAGATCTGTGCTTCATTGGAGTGCTTAGTGATGCTGGTTCCACAAGCGGGGTGGAGTCTACTGCAAGCTGCCTCCAGATGCTAGGCTGGGTAAATACTGCTTTTAGTTAGATAGATTCTGAATTAGCAAGTATAGCACATTTAGAATGAAGTAGGATACACAGTCCCTGGTGAGAATGGGCAAGACCAGTATTCAAGCAGCTTGTAGTGCAGCTGTTTTGGGCACTGTCATATCATGCTGGATAGCTTCAATGTTATCAGTGCTTGCAACTGCAAGACAGGCTCCTTCAGGGGCTTTTCAATGGCTGCTGCACAAGCAGGTTCTGTGGCAGAAGTATTGCCTGCAGCTGTTACTGTCTCCTCCAGCTGTGAGTCACTCCTTCCTGGGCTGTAAGTTTTGCTAGTGCTCAGTGCTTTGAGTTGGCAACGTACCTCAGATCATTTGGGGTGGGAGACATTTCTCTTCTTTAGCACAGGAGGTAGCTTTAGTCCCATACTCAGAGATGTGAGGCAGGCCAAAGTTAGAGTGACTTGTGTTTTCCCTTCATCTCAGGAAAAAGACTGCTTTGCAGTTTCTCCCTCCATTGCCCACAGTTGCCAGATGGAACACTGCCTTTCTACCCTGCTCCTGAAACTTTTGTGTGGCCTCATCTTTGCCTCTCTAATGAGGGACCCAAAATGTCATACTGCCAAAGGTATCTTCCCCAGCATGTGGTAACAGGATTGCTAATTGTGCTGGGACAGGGGAGAGCCATTCCAGCTATTCCCTGGGTTTCAGAGGCAAGCTGATACAACTTGAAGCTTTATTCTCATTTTCCCCCTAGCCACACATATTTCTGCACATTTCCCCTTGAGGTCTGGAGATGCAGAATGCACACAGATGAGGGTTCTTTTCATCTCTTTCACACCTTCTTCCCTCCTTCCTCCCCAGCCATTTGCTTCCCCGGATTGTCAGCACTGCAGAGTGAACCTGTACCCTGGCCTCTGACTGAGTATCAGGAGTTTGCTGCTAGCAGGTGCCAACAGCTGCTGACTTACCAATAGTTCTAGAGGGTATTTGCAAAGTAGAGAACATCCTCCAGTAGGTGAGGCAGGGCAGGAACTTGACTTTCATGGTATGAATAACCCTCAAAAAAACCTTCTGTTTTTCTGTGGTCATGGGAGATGTACACTCTGAAGCTAAATACAGTGGGGGAAGACCCTCTCTCTGCATTATGTTACAACCCAGGCAGTGATACCCAGATAGCTTGCTGAGCATGGTTGCCTCTGAAAACCAGGTGCTGTGTGTGATCTAGCAGTAGAGGAGGACTTGTCCTTAGCACAATTTCAACAGCATGAAGTAAGCACAATGATTCTTGAAGGTGCAGTCTCTGAGGCCCTTGTGGTCTGCAACCATCTGACATCATGGTGATATGGACTGGTGATTGTGCAGCAGCTGTTCATGCTATAATCTGGCCTAGTGATGTGAAGTGATGGTGGTGGAAGTCCTTATTTCACTCATGGGGATGTTGGCCAAAGCAATTTGCTGGTCTTGCTGGTGATGTCTGGCAGAGAGGTGTGGCAGTGAGTGGGAGTTGGGAACATTTTATACCAATTTAGAATGAGCCAAAGTGCTAAAATGTGCCCACATCTTTCAGCTCCACAATATCTGGTATATTCTGAAGGCTCTGGGGCTTGAAACCCTTGTAGGGCAGCTAGCAAACATGTGAGAGCATCTGACTCCTCCTTATATCCAGCAAGGAGGCAAAATCTTGTTGTAGGACTGGGTCCTACATGCTTGTGTCAGGATGTATATGAACTACCTACATGGACTCCTTCATGGATGCAGGGGAGGGAGCTGAGTGTGCCACTTGGAAAGCATCACTGAACCATTGAAAATGGAATCAGAGCAATCTGTTGCCAGAATAATTACTTAGTCCTGAAAATATGAAGAAATTCTGAAATAGCCTTTTTAGCCAAAACATTGCTCTGCTGCCTGGTTCCCTGATAGGGGACAGAAAAATGGAACATCCGTTCTAATTAGTGATGGGAGCTTGCTGCTTCAGGATCAAAGGAGAATGCCGTTTGCTGAATCAAACTAAGATCAAAGTGTCCTATGTACAGGAACGCCCATTCTTCTTTCTGCTGACAGTGGTGTACCCTGCTCTTCCTCTGGGCATGTTGCTTATGGGCATGCTTAATTACTAAGTAAGGAGGAGGCTGTATATACAAGAGAGGGTGTAATGGCTATTGTAATCCAATTCCGAGAGACGATTTGGTGGTGATCGATTCTTTGTCTCTCAGAAGTCATTAAACTTCTGAATGCTGAGAAAATATCTGGATTGTGTAACTTTGCAGAAGGAGACCCTTTACAACATTCTTTGGTTGATTTTTCTGACCTCTTATGCGTGATTTGACTTAGTATGTGTGTGCATATATCTATATTTGCATTTATACCTACTCAGGGGAATTCAAGTCCTCATTCCTTAGGCTGCATTGAAAAATCCTTATCCCAATAGATATGCTAAATTTGAAATTTCTTCCTCCCTTTTTCTCTTGCCTCCCTCCTCTTGCATTAATGCAAAGTCACATTTTTGCACCTCCTAATTTTGAAATGTTTAAACATGTATCAGTTGGTTGAGTTTTCCTTCTAGATGTCTTTCTGGGCATACAGGTTTGTAAGTGTATGTGACTTTGTGTGCATCTGTCTGTGTTTTGGACCATGAATATTGGCGTTGAAGGATGCAGTCACGTAGATACTTGCATAGATGGACAAGTGCATGTGAAAATGCATTACATTTTCTAGTAGTCTTGAGATGCTGTAGCTTCTGAAGATGATTTAATCTTTGCTTTTTTGGCTGTCTCCCTGGGAGAGGAGTTGTGTTGCAGTACTGCCCCCCCAGTGCTGTGTTAACACACTGGCCTACCTCCCTGTTTATGCTGGTGGAAGAAGACTTTTCCTACATTTAGTCTCCTGACACTCCTGTCACCTTGTTTAAGCTTACTTGTCAGAAGTGGTTGTGCATGTTTTCCCCAGCTGTAGCTCTGCAGGTGCCACTTAGCTAACAAAATGAGTCCTTGTCTTTGAGTGCTGCCTGCCTTGTATACATCCCAGGCCAAAGAGCAGCTGATGGGCCCTGGGGTGCATGAGGCAAAGGTAAGTCTGAAGAGCTGGCTTGCCCATCGGTTTAACAAGACAGAGACAGGACAGTGTGGTGTGTGTAGGCATGCTGATCTTGCAGGCCACATTCAAAGCAGCTCCTCTTTGGCAAGAAATATGGGCAGAGACCTCAGCTCTTCCTTACTGCTCTCCCACTCCATGGCACTCAAGTTAAAAGTCATGCTGTGGTGCCTTGAAAGGGGAGGAGATGGGGGCTGTGGGGTGCTGCAGAATGAGAGTGGGGTAGTGCAAATGGAATGTGTGTTTTCTTTCCTTTTTTAAATTGTTCATAAGTAAATTGGGAAGTTCTCAAATGTATAGAAAATTATTTTTACAGCGAATAAATTATGTATATTCTATTCAAGTGTTTTTATTATTCTGCAGGATGTTTGCAATCAACTAATAATAAATATTAGGAGTAGCAAGAGGGTGATTAGGTATGAAATCTCATCATCTTGATGATTGAGTGATTGATGTAACTAACCCTGCAAGCAAACTGTAAAGTCTAAGTTTTTCAGTAAATTTACTGTTAGTGAATATTCATGCTTAAATATTACTTTTTTTCTGAATGACAAGAATTTGAATGTGTGGGTTTTTCTTGGAGGGGAAAATGGAAGGAATAAAGGATGGAGCGGAAGAACACATATTTCTGTTCCAAATCAGATGAGTAGTTTGCTTTCCTCTCGTGGAGAAAATTTCATTAAGTCTGTGCTGAACATGGCAGAAGAGCTTTCTGCACCAGGTTGGAGAAGTTGTTAATCCAATAAGTGTTCAAATCACTGTGACTCCCTGCACACTGTAGTTGTGGCAAGACAGCCTTCAAATTTAGGTCTGCAGAAAAGAAAATTCCTTGTCAGGGTCATATTCAGTAAGAGACATCTCCAAAGCTGACATAGATCACTTCTGGGCTTTGGGCTACTGCCACTGCCTGGCCAGCCATAAGGAAATGAGTCGTCCAAATCCATTCCCAGTCTATTGCTTACAGAGACAACTGGAAGGCAGATGCCTTGTAATAAAGGTGATGCTTATTACTGGCTTCTCAAGTCATTTACTTCCGCTTGCTGCTGACAGCCTTGCATAGCAGATTGATGGATTAAACTTTCACCAGCTGTTCCTCATCTAGCCACCTAATTCTCTGAGATGTCGGCGCCGGATATGAACTGTTTCCCTAGGAATTTCCAAAATGTTTAATATTTTTAAATATGTCCCAAGATTGTGAGGAAAGTCAGACTTAGGAATGGGGTTTTTTTCCACAAAGGAAGAAACTCCTGAGCTTCACTTGGAGAGATTAAAGTGGCATTTTGTCTGGCTCTGTTCTGAAGAATTTCTGAGGCTCCCTGAACTACTCTGGGCTTTGGAGGTGGGAGATATGGAGGAAGGAATGGAAGTTTGAAGGAGGTGGTTGAGTATTTGCAGTCCTGGGGTATTGCAGCTCCAGAGCAGTCAGTTCAAACCCTAGAACACACCAGAGGCTGTTCAGGGGCTAGAAATGTTGGATTTGTAGCATCTGAAGGTCAGCACTTCCTGCCTCTGAGTGCCCCATCACTACATTAGGTAATCTGGAAAGGATCTCAGCAGGCAAGCATGTGGGATACCACTCACCTTTTTCTCAGAAATTAGCCTGTTCAATTTCTTTTTAGTTCATATAGAAACCTATTCTCATGAAGCATTTCCCATTTGGCAAACTAGTGTCTCTTGGCAGAAAATTTGCTGGCAGCCCTTTCTGGAGTCAGCTAGAGAATAGGGTGGTCCACAGACTGCATCTGGGTGCTGCCAGTATTCTGATATTCCCTTGGTGCTTGAAAACTCCTTGCCGATGAGCTGTCATATAGACAGGTAGTTTTTGTAGTCAGTGTTTTGATTTTGCAGGCAAAAAGGGTTTAAAGAATTTTAATGCTACTTAAAATGGTGGTGTTGGCTAGTTTCATTTGACAAGATTTTGGCAGTGGGAAAAGAGGTGTTTCCCTGTGTGACTTGCAGTCTTGAAACTGCAGCCCTGAGCTGTTGCACTGTGAAACTGGGGCTTATCAAGCTTGGAACTCTGTCCAGCCTGTATGGAATGCAAGGAAGTAAATGGTGAAAATGTTGGAAAATGAATGATGAGATCCTCCATTATCAGTAGTCGTTTTTCACCAGTGAAATAGAAATGCCTGGACTGGAAAACATTTTGATTTTTAACCCTTGAAATTAAAAATATCACTAAAATGCTTCTGCTCATGCTGGAGTTTATGAGGTATAGAAGTGGGGAGAGAACCGTATTTCTCTCTTCTTACCCCTTGGTGAAAACTGCAGTTTCCTTTTCTGTTTCACTGAGGTTTGATATCATTAAGACTGATGGGTTTGAAAACATATTTCATTATCTCTTAGACACAGCTTGGCTGATCTTGTGGTTCTTTCCCCATTGCCAAAACAAGACCAGTTGTTTTCAGAAGTCCTGAAACAAGGGTGGTCTTACTATCTGCCTGTGAAAAAGGTCTACATGAGAGCAGCCTGATCTGTGAGGAAGGAATACAATTCTTTCTAACCTAAGTCTTTGGTAAGGTAGAGTTGTGTAACAACAGGATGCTGATGTCATAACCTGCAAGAGTATGGGGCCACCTGCAGTGCTTTGAACTGTGTCCTTCTCTGGAAATGCTTGAACTGTATGTTCTTCTCTTTCCAGGTCTGGTGTGTCCTCTGGAGGTGTCAGTCAGTTCCGGGAGTATCCAGGTTGCCCGAGGCCAGACAGCAGTATTGCCCTGTACCTTCACCACTAACGCTGCTCTCACTAACCTTAATGTCATCTGGATGGTCATTCCTCTTTCTAATGCCAACCAGCCTCAACAGGTAGGTCCTTTCTTACTGGAGCATGTATTTCTTTGAGGCTTTCCTGTTCTTCACCTTTTTCTGGATGGAGACTGTTTACAGTGATGAGTCTCTGATTGTCCCAGAACTTCATTGTCCCTTGTTTGCTGAACATAACCCCTGGATCTTACATGAATCTGATTTCTTCGATGCTTTGTTAAAAGATGCATATTGTGTCCTTGGCTGCTTTGACTGGATGTACAGCTGGGACAGGTGTATGTGACAGCGTACTGCTGTCCTGGAGTTCTGATGCTTTGCATGTTCAAAAGAGCATAGGAGATGTAATACAGTTTTTGGTGCACTAGACATTGAATTTGGAGGACCTGGGAGTAGCTGCAGGCTTAAACCTGTGAAATCTATGCAAAATGTACCGTAACACATAGCCTCTCATAGACTCATCACCCCTTTTACTTCCCTTCTTATTTTTTCACTGGCTGTTGCTTAGGCAAGTCCATTCTTAGGAATATTGGCAAATGAGAGTGTATCATGGTGGGCACAAGAATCATAACCTGGGATCTGCTGTTTTTTGCCCATGTACTCTGAGAGCAGAAGAATGCCATTTCTCTGAAATGTCTTGGGTCTTGGGTCACACTGCCCTCATCACATTTTATATTCAGTGTGAGAACCTGCACTGAAGAATACTTTCTCCTTGGGGACTTGGTCTGAGTACATTCTGACTGGTAGAGGCTGTGCAGGTTCAAAGGTTCCATTGCCTGTCATTCAGTTCATTCCAAAGATCTTCAGTAAGCAGTGTAAAATCATGGCAGAGTCTTACTGACTGAGACTCCAAATGATACTGTCCACTGGGCAGATGCTTTTCATCAAAGTATTCATTGACCTGCAGAGAGGTTTTGCTTCTGTACATCAATGTTGTCCAGATGCTTAATGACTATTACATGAAGTAGGGTGGTATTGCCAATCCAGCTATGCCAGAAGATCTGGGTGTCTTTCTGGTCTGTTACCTTTGTGAACATTTTTATTGCCATAAAATGGGCTACAGTGTGTGTTCCTCCTTTGGAAAAACAAACACCTCTGCTAGGATGTATATTGAGGTATGGTTATTTAGAGATCCTTTAGTTACTAGTCCTTTTGGCTTTGGAAGCCCATGTTTTGCTTGCTGTTCTTCCTTCTTGCTCAGCTCCTGCACAGTGTTGTTTGAGCCTTCCTTTTTTTTCCAGGTTATTCTCTACCAAGGGGGTCAGATCTTTGGTGGTGCACCTCAGTTCTATGGGCGAGTGGGGTTTGCTGTGACAATGCCAACCACCAGTGCCTCCATCTTCATCAACAACACTCAGCTCTCGGATACTGGCACATACCAGTGTTTGGTCAACAATCTTCCCGACCGGGGCGTCAGGAATATTGGAGTCATTGGACTTACTGTCTTGGGTGCGTTTATTGGTATTATGGGGGAGAGGGGAGGAACAGGGACAAGGGGATCCTCTGTGCATGATAATGCATCATAGCAGAGCAATAGCAGAGCCCATAGATATCTTGTGGCATGGGATGGACTGTCTTGTGGGTAACTGGAATTTTGTAGGGCACACAGGCTTTATATGCAAGTAGCATATGGTGAAGTTTTTGTGGTGACATTGTGATGCGGATTTGCAAAGGAGCATGAATAAAGTATGAGGGCATCCTGGAGAGCTGAAGGGACCACAAGAGTTTTGTGCATTGCAACAGGAGAAGAGAATGACTTTAGATCTTTGCTTCCTTTTCATGAAAGCAATTAGTTCTGGATGCTCCCTTTGATGTTAAATACTCCAGAGTGTGTGCCATTATAGGGCTATGAAAGCAAAACCCAACCACAGTACATTTTGTCTGCAGCTCTCTTGGCTCTCACCATCCTTGCTATCTCAAAGACAGAAACATTCACCTTTTCCTCTAGGGAGGGATCTAAGAAAACTGGGTCCTGTGAAAGTCAGCAGTAGTCTGTAACCTTGATGGGCTGGCGTGTCAGGAATCTTTGTGAATTGTCACCCCCCAAACCTTAATAGGTACTTGTCTGCTGCCTCAGTCTTGTTCCCTTGTCAGCTCATGCCAGTCTCCTCGCTTTCCCCAGCAGCACATGTCCAGAGTGAGCCTGCACTCCACTGTTTGGTCATATTTCCTGATGTGTTATCACCTTCCCCTCTTCTCTCGCAGTTCCTCCTTCTGCCCCGCTTTGCAGAATCCAGGGATCCCTGGACGTGGGCAGCGATATCACCCTGACCTGCAGCTCGGAAGAAGGCATCCCCCGGCCAACATACCTCTGGGAGAAACTGGACAATGTTCCCAAGTTGCCCCCAACTGCCACACAAGGTGCTCATTCTGTTGATTATCCTCTTATTTCCCAGGTGACAGCCTGGGCTTTCCTATGTCTGAGCTGCCAGAGGTTGAATGGCTCATTGAGCATCTGCTATCATTTGCATGGCCATTTTATTGGAACGAAGATTCCTAAAGCCCATGGTGGACTAGATAGCCTTCAGAGGCTACTTAAATTTTCATGGGTTTTTTCTTTTTGGTACAGAAACATGTTCCCCATTGAAGAGCAAGAACTGGGTTGAATGGGAGAGAGAGAAAGTGGTTGCTAGGTGTTGGCACGTGGTGGGAAATTTCAGCTGCTGACTCACCTGCATTTTAAATCAAGGTTCATAGAATGGAAACTGGGAGAACAGAGGCAAAATCATCCCGGGAAAATACTGCCAGCTTTTCACACTAAGGCCACTGTTCTCCAATAAATTACTGCCAGAGATGCTTTTCAGATGTGTGTAAAAGCAAGACTCTAATCAAACTGGTATTTCCCAGCCTCAAGTCCCATCCATATGACTAGGTGCCCTGATCACATAGTGATAGCTGTACTTTTGCCCTTTACCTTGCTGTATTTTAAGAATATGCAAGCTTTCAGTCTTATATAATTCAGGAACGAGGAAAATCGGCAGAGCAGAGGATGAGGTGCCCAGGGATGGAGAGCAGGGGCTCTGCAGAACAAGATTGAATTTAGCAGGTAGATCTGGGTATAGGTAATTTTGCATCTCTTTCTTCCCTGTTCTCGCACAACGCTGAGACTCCCAAGCTTTCATTTGCAGAAACTCATCTATAAGAAGAAAAAGAAACATCTAGTTTAAGCTCCTTAAGACCTAATCTTGTCTCTGTGTGTGTATGTGCACGCACAATGCTTCCATCTCAAGGTTATTTCCTAATTTATTTTCCTCTTAAGAGTCTCACACCAAAATTCTCTATTTGCTGGCTTTGCCTTTTCATGGTTTTCCTCAGGGGGGGAGGGATTTAAATGCTTCTTTTCTCTCTGACTAGACCAAGTCCAGGGCACTGTCACTCTCCGAAATATCAGCACTGTGTCCTCAGGTCTTTACCAATGTGTGGCTTCAAATGCCATTGGAACCAGCACTTGCCTTCTGGACCTGCAAGTCATTGCACGTAAGTATTTTGCCAGGGGAGGCTTGGCCACCTTCTTCTGTCTTGTGACAGTAAAGTGCATAACTATGTTTGCTGTGAGCCACCATGTGCCTCTCTATCAGAAGATAGCTGTGCCCTGGAATGGGAATGTTGCCTTTCCCCACTTCCAAGCCATGGTAGCTTCAAATGCTTATAGACAGCCACAGCCCATCCCTGATTTCTTCTCCATGCTCTGTTCAATCATCCCCACAGCCCATCCACGGAGTATCGGCCTGATTGCTGGAGCGGTGGCCACAGGTGCTGTTGTGCTCGTTGTTTGCATTGTGTTGGTGGCCGTGGCACTGTTCTACTGGAAAAATAAACACAAAGAAGAAGAAGAGGAGGAAATTCCCAATGAGATAAGGTAAAAGTCAGGGAAAGCTGGTGGCAGGGGACCTCTGATCACCCAGCAAAGGCTGCAGCTGACAGGAAGGGAATCAGAAATCTCATTGTTGCCCATCCTGGGTGTGTTTCCCAGAGTCAGGGGAAGATGTCAGCATATTTCCAGAGAATGGAGGGAGAAAAGGAAGAATGGCAAAAACAAATTTTGTTTTCTGTATCATCTTTAATGATAGCTTTGGCCTCATAGAATCACAGAGTGGTTTGGGTCGAAGGGACCTTTAAGATCATCTAGTTTCAACCCCTCTTCCAGTGACAGGGACAGGACTTTGACGCTCTGTAGAAGAGTGACATGGTGGGAATCCTGACCCACAATGCCAGTGATAGCTGGAAAGCCCTGGAGATACAGCTGTGATATTCTCTGGTGTTACGGTCAGAGGGTTTCCCTCTGGTAGCTTCCTGTAGCTCCCTTGAGGATCAGCTTCATTGATCATACAGTCATACTGACTGCCTGCAAAGTACTAGTGACTGTGGCAAACACTGCTTTTGTCCCCCTAGACACATGAGCATGGGTTGTTAGCCTCAGCAATAGGCACATGGAGAAATTACTCTGTACGGAGGTGGGTCCTGCAAAGAGGGATGAGCAAGCAGGGCAAGAAGCAATGGTGATTCACACTGGTGCTGTCCTTCACCTTGAAGTGATGATGTTGACCCCAGCACAGTGGTGGTGGTGGGAGTGTTGGGCAAGTGGGACAGAATAATCTATGCACCTTCTCCTTCCCAGGGAGGATGACCTGCCACCCAAATGCTCCTCCGCTGCAAAGACGTTCCATGCTGATGCATCCTCATCAGAGAATGACACCCTCACCTCCTCCAACACCTACAACAGCCGCTACTGGAATGACCCCAAAGCCAACCATGCCACAGACTCCTTCACCCGCTTCAGCAACAGCAACGATGCTCACCAGCCCCCCTTCTCCCGCTCAGGGAGCACCAGTGCCCGCCCCGTCTATGCCAACGGCGGCCACCCATCCCCGGCTCCCCCTAAGACTCTGGTGGTGACGGCCAGCACGGCGCCGTCCCCTCAGGAGGTGATCCGGA
>NW_008666441.1:96985-113105 GCF_000695815.1 Acanthisitta chloris | reverse complement strand
ACCCGTTCCTATGCCGTCAGCCAGGCCACGCTGGAGCGGATCGGGGCTGTCCCTGTCATGGTGCCCGCTCAGAGCCGGGCTGGCTCCCTGGTGTAGGACCATGTGGGTGGCTAAGAGATGAGCAAGGGGCCTCTCCTACCCGGTGGGGCGAAGAGACCCTGCTCCTTTCTGGAAGGCAGCGAAGCGGCGGAGGGACACACGGTTACCTCTCCACCCTGCCCTCCCCTCTCAAGGCTGCGGACCAAGGCTGCTGCCAGCTGGTGGGACAGCCCTGCCCGAGCCACTTTCCTCCCAGCTGTTGGAGCTCCTCGCACTGATAGATGCCATAGATGTGCCAAGGCCGGAGGAGCAGGGAGGGCAGGACATGCTCCCTGGCTGCTGGGCCCCAGCTGGGACGTGTACCTGGCCCTGACCTCGAGGGGGGGAACTTTTGCTATTATTTCCTGTTGGTTTTGTTGGGGACTGATTCCATTCATTTGGGTCTTTCAGGGAGGTTCGGGGAGATATATATATATATATTATTTTGTTTCCGTTGTTGTTGCTATTTTGTTTCCAAGAGGACGACAGCCTGCGTTGGGGCAGGGAAGGCTGAGCAGGGAGGGATGCTGAGGCAGGGTATGCTTCAACACGGTGGCTCCAGCCCCCTCCCCATGGTCCTGGCTCTGCTGTCAGATTAAGGAAAACAGTGCACAAGGGCCAGGTGTGAGGAGGCATGGGGACAGGCTGGTAGGCTGGAGGGGTGAGTTGGTGGCATAGCCACCAGTCTGGCCAAGGGGACAGTTGAGCAAGGGTGGGGAGCATTTGTCTTTATTTTTTGCAGTTCTGTCCCCACCTCAACACACACACAGACACACACAGGCACACACACATGGACACATGCAGGTCCTTCCCAAACTAGGTGTTTTTCCTGCACTAGGTTGGGGTGACACCAGAGCCCTATTCATAGCTATGGAGGACACAGCCATCTGAGCATCTTTCTCTGAGACACTCCATGCAGGGTGAGGGTGTGTTGCCGCTGCTGTTGTAGGGCTCATGCTCTTTTTTTCTTGGAGTGTTGCTGAGGTTATTCAGGAGGCAGAGAGGAGCAGGGTGGTGTGGTAGAGCACCAGGCAGGTTCATGAGGCATCTGTTCCCCTGGGCTGCTCTGGTTTAGGGCAAATCACTTCAAACTCCACAGCTTTGATGTTTGCATGGTGGGTTTTACTCATCCAGGGCTGGCCAGCATGGCAAGGGCACATGTGCTTGGGGCCTTCATACAGAGGCATCAGAGTTTTCATTGCTGCTCTCCTATGTGCACAGGCAGGTTGGCAGGATTCATTTCCAAATACCTTTCTTTAGAAAGCAGAGGCTTACTGAAGGGTAATAGCCCTGTGGAAGCCCAAAAGCTATCTCTCTGCCTCCCCTACTTCCCTCAGTGTCCCGGGACTGGGTACTGGTGGCATCGGCCACTGGCTCTGCCATCTCCCTGCAGCCAGGCAGGTGGTTGTGGCTGGCACCTCTACTTTTTTTGTATTACAACTAAATAGCCTTAATCAAAGCCAAGAGTTGAAACCTCTGAAGGAACCTGATGCCATTTGGAGGGCTGGACTGAGGGCTGGGATTTCCCCTCTTAGAGAGTGCTAGCTCAAACAGACCATGCCTGTATGGGTGTCTTGGCCCTCCTGCATAACACCAACCCTTGCACAGGCAAAGGCAGTGATCACCTCCAAAAGCACCAGAGCCTTCCCAGGTTTGCTCTTGGAAAAGCAATGTGGGGAGTCACAGGTGACTTTCCATAGTTCTCACATTGAAAAAAAGGGTCTGTTTAAGCCAACAGACTCTTCCTCATCCCCACTTTCCTTGTCCCAGCACGGCTTTACTTTCCCTAGCAGTGCACAAACCTTGGGCAGGGCCTTCTACCTGAGCAGTACCTTTCAAATGCAAGCACAGACTCTGAGGAAGAGGAGGGACAGGTGAGGGCTGGGTTCCCACATGGACACACTGGCTTTTTGGGAGGTTGCAAGCTCCCAAGCAGCACTAGGTTTGAAGCTTGGCTGAGATTTTGTGCCTTCTTTGCTTAAAAATAAGAAAAAAAAGAAAAAAAAAAAGAAAAAAAAAGAAAGAAAAAGGAAGAAAAAAATCCAACTTCCCTTCCTTCCCCCCTCTACACAACTCCATCCAGAAAGGGTGCAAACCCCTGCAGTGGTGCAGGCAGGTGGTTGCTCTGTGTGCACACACAGTTCACTGGAGCAGTCCTCTTTCTCGCCTGTCTGCTCACTTTGCTGCTGGGTGGTAGGACTGATGGGGGAAGAAGAGTGGCTTTAGAAACCCGAATGTGGGAGGGAAAAAAACCCAACAATCAAAGAAAAGCTCAGACACATTCTCTCTGCTTTTGTAAAACCCTTGTGTGACATTTACAGGAACACTGCCCTCAGCAGGCCCCCTCCTCTACTGGGAAAGCTCTTCTGGTTCCTACCCTCCATGAGACTGTTTGCTCCTCTTTCTTTGTTCTTTCTAATTGTATAAAATTCAATAAAATTTTATTCATATAAAAAAAGGACTTATGTCTCCCTGCTGCTGCTTATTTTTCTCCCCCTGCCTGATTCTGTAACTACAGTGAATTTGGCTGTTAACACTTGTCCTTGATGTAGCTGGCAGTAAGTAGTGACCATGAACCAAAAGCTGCATGTTATTAGGCCAGCCAGTTGGTAGTAAGCCCTGGTACTATAGCCTTGTTTTTCTCACTCATAATAGTCTGAGACATTGCCCTTGAAGGTAAAATTTCCCAGGCTTGCAAGGTCTCTACTTCTCTAGACAAAGATGAATTTTATTTTCTGTCATTTGGCAGGGGGAGACCCTTTGCTGCTTGGAGTGATGTGGGAAAATGTTTTTTAAAATTGCCCAATTGTACTCATGTATTGGTTTTCCAAGTTAAAACATGGCATGTTCATCCAAGATTCAATTTTCTTGGGCTTTTGAATAAGTTTGATGGGGGAAACTCAGGAATTTAATGGAAGTGCTGATCCCCATAGACAGAGCATGGGACGTTTCAGTGTCTGAGCATTCACACTTTCAGGGCATAAGGGGACTAGGAAGCACACGCTTAGTCTGTATAAACAGCTGCTACCAGAAGGTTATTATTAGTTAGGGCAACCTCTCTGTTTTGCCAGAGATTTTGCATTTTTCTCTCTGTGTTTCATTTTCCCTGCTTCTTCTCTAAAAATCCCCCAGATATTCTGAGAGTTATTATTAAAACCACAAACCTACAGATCCAGCAGCAGTGGTAATTCAGCCCTGCTGCACATGCATCATGGTCTCATTCCTTGGAATTTTTCAACACCTACTTTAAAATACTCTTGTAAATGTGTTTTCAGCTGTAGACCTTACAGTAAATAATATGACTGGATTGCCATTTTCAGAAAGTTGTCATAGGACTCTTACTGTTTCCATTTTTCATCTTTTGATTGTGCAATCTTGATGTGACATTAATAGCATCTTTCCATTTTATTCCCATGATAGTTCTGTCAGTATTCTGCCATACTATCCATTCTTTGCCACTGGTTTGCCCCTTAGGTCATTCTTCTGCACATCTCTGTTGATCTAGAGCAGAATTTCCTAAGATGCAGAATAGTTTACTAGGTTTGTGCAGCACCTGGTATGCTGGAGTTTTAACCTGTAAATTGTTTCTAGCGACACAGTGCTGCATTACAAATATCTAGCAAAGAAGTAATACTAGTTTGATAACTTGGTAGTGCTCTGGAGTTTTAGTTTATCATTAAAAAGCAAACAAAAGTTCAAGCTATTATAGCTGTAAGTAAAAGTCACTACTGAAATGCTTGAGTTTGCTGATAGTCTTGAACACCAGCTCTGTATTAGGGGTTGTCCACTATAGTGGGTGCCATGGGTGTTACTTTAAATGTTATATTGGTTATATTACCTTCCACCAAAGAGTGTCAGAGGACCTTGTTCTAACACATTTGAGTGCTGAGACAGAAATAATCATGAGAGGATGCTTCACACTTTAGCAGCAGATATCTTTTTAGTGGTTGGTGTAGATGAGAGCTCAATTTTAAATATTTGAGAAATCTGATCTGTAAACTGCCAGAAGTTTTTTCAACGTATGCAGCTTTTAGGCTTGTATCTGCTGATTCATCTGAGCTAAAAAAAAATAAATTACTCAGATGCATGCACTTCAACACACCCTTGCTGGAACACAGATGAATTTCCAGCAGAAGCCGGTCTAACAGATGGTGTCCTGTCCAAGACTGCCTGGTTTCCCCATGAGGACACGGGATGCTCAGGTGATCAGTCCTCCCTACATCATGGTTTAGGCCCTCATCAAGAGTTTTTCAAATCAGGATAGCCTCAGATGACACCCAGGATCGAGGTAACTGGCTGATCAATTTGGTACTGGGCAGAGGAAATCAAACATATTTTTTTATATTGAAAGAATCTTCATGATAATCGTGGTTTCATCAAGCATGTTGGTAAGTTTTTGCAGGTTACTGGATTTCTCTTGGAAGCAAGATTTTGCATCCCAGCCTCATTTACTTTAGGCATGCAAGTGTCTTCCTGTGCCTGCACTTTAACTGGGATCTTCCCAGCCATGGTGCCACTGGTTTGTGAGCAAGTGGATGGGTTTGTGCATGTGTCTGCCAACACCAAATGAACCCAAAATCATTCAGCAAATTCTTTTATGAGGGTCTTGAACATTTCTAATACAGGTAAATAAAACTGAGGAAGCACATGCCTTTCCCAAGTTCACCTCAGAGCAGACCCAATAGGCCGTCCCATCAACTCATATGGCCTCTGTTAAAGGGAGGCCTGGAGCAATGCTGTTGTTAGGCATCTTGATGACTGAGTTGCCCTTGTCCCTGAGCTTTTTCCAAGTGCTGCTGGCCATCCTGCCCTGCAGCTAGTTCTCCTGATGCCAGCAAAGCAGAGGTTCCTCCACCATGCCCTTGTTACAGTTCTGTTCTTGCCATGAGGGCAAGAAGTGCTGATGAGGATTAGGAATATGGGTGTTGAGGAAGGGAATGCAATGTCACTGATCCCACTGAGCTATGTCTCTCCTTGGGTGGGGAGTAGATGCACATCAGAGACAAAGCAAGCCTTGAAAGCAGGGAGAGTGAAAGGCTGTGGTTCTTTTTCTCAAACTGCTTTCTTCCATGTCTGCCTCTGTGCATTGCAAGTGCCTGGAAGATGCTACCAAGAATTACCTGGATTGTGATCTCCTAAGCAAGTGAGAGGACATGCAACGCATTTCCTGAGCCTGGCACTAGCTCAGAGCTTTTGTTGGCTGGTGGACAGAGCAGAGAAGGGTTTCATTAGGTCATCTACACAGCCATGGAGAGTGAGTGGGAGATAATATATGGCAAAAGCTTTGGGCATGGATTGGTGAATGCAATTTTTTGGGGAGAAGAAACTTGGTAGCCTTGAGACTTGTCGACTCTAGGGCTCTGGCATATTTTCTTTGATGTGTTTCCATAGACGACGACAGCTAAAAAAAGCACTTTTCCTTTCCCTGTGGTAGAGA
Source organism: Acanthisitta chloris (assembly GCF_000695815.1). NCBI lineage: Eukaryota > Metazoa > Chordata > Aves > Passeriformes > Acanthisittidae > Acanthisitta > Acanthisitta chloris. The sequence continues at coordinate 107,590 of NW_008666441.1, read as the reverse complement.
GCATTGCTGATGTGTAGGAACGGGGCAGTGCGCATGGCTAGAGATCAGAGTCTTCACTAAGCCTTCTAATGCCATTTTCTGCTTGTTGTTTGTTCCTGATTTCCTCCTTCCTCCCACTTCCTCTGCAACATGCTTGAATGAAAAAGTGGGTTGGCAGGAAATTTAATCTATCTTGTAAAAAAACAAGTAAAAAATCCCTAACCCCCCGAAACAAGTAGCAAAGAAGAGAGATTAAGATGCAGCTTGCATGGCTGGCTGGCAAGTGATTCTTTAGCACTGAATGAAGTCTGGGTCAGGTCCTGGATTTGGACTTATTAAATCATACTTGGGAAGTTGCTTCCAGTTGATAGGCTTTAATGGGAAAACTGATGTGGTGCATGTGCAAAGAGAAATATTGGCTAAGGTACCTGATACAGTAAAGCCCAGTGGTCCTGTAGTTTACCTTGCTGGTATTTAAACCCACTGTGCTTGGTACAGGTGCTGAGCTACACAGTCTGCCTTTCTGGATACTATCAATATCTCCAGCTTTTCTCTCAGGTAGTTATTTTACTTGAGGGATCTCAAGACCCTTTGGCAAGCAACCACCAGGTTGTTGTCCATGTGGACACTTGAGATGGAGAAAGGGTGTGTGATTTGGGTTGTAGTAGCAGTTCTTTAAGTTGTGGCAGTTTCTAAGGTTGCACCATAACCTAGAGAATCTTTTTTTAGTGTTCTGCATCACTGGTACAGCATTTCCACTTGGGATCCTCTTATCTCTTCTTAGGCTGAGGCTTGTGGAAAAGACGTTCTGCATCACTGGTACAGCATTTCCATTTGGGATCCTCTTATCTCTTCTTAGACTGAGGCTTGTGGAAAAGGTACCTATGCCCCTGTGCCCCACATGAGGGACCGAAGGCAGCAGGGGCTGGAATTAGCTCAGTAGAAAAGCCTGTGTGACTTCATACTCTCAAAGTTAAGATGCATCATTGGGGATAGAAACAATTACAGAAATGTGCCTTGAACATCATCAATACATCTTTCTTTTGGCTGTGGTTTGCTGCTGGGACAAATATGACCAAAATCAAAGACTAAGTTTTTGTGACAAACAACAGAAATGGGTGAACAGGGTGATCAAGCACAGATCTCCCACCAGCTCTTTCCTGGGTGCACTTGCTCAATGGCTGCAGAATGCAGTCTGTTCCTGCTATCTGTGAACACAATCTCCATGTCCATAGTTTTCTTTGCTCATCTTCCTTGTATGTGAATGCATCCCCCACACGCCCATCCATGCTCAGGGACACCGAAAGAGGTTAAAAGCACCATTGTAAAGCATGTGAACGTCACATGCCTTTGCTCAGCTCAGTCACCTAGAGCTCTCATCCTGTCTCTTTTCCAGGCTAACCTGTTGCATATCACAAAAGTCACAGTGGTTTTTGCTGCTCCTCTTGTCCTTCCACCAGTTGCACGCTGGGCTGGGAAAAGCTGCTTACTTCAGGGGAAGTAAGCAAGGTGGTTTGGGGCTATATTCCGAAGAGCCGCTGCACATCAGTCATTTACTCGCTCTCGCCAGATTTGGGTCACAGAACTCGCCTTTTTCGGTGGCTCTACAATGACATCCTCTGGAGGGATGAAGAACTACAGCGACTCCCATTCACTTGGTCAGTTTGCCTGCACCAGGCAGCACCTCCCTCCTTACTCGCTCACAGGTTGGTTTTTATCTTGTGGTCCTGTAAAGAATAAAGTGCTTTGTCCCTTGAGTTTGAACACCTCTTCTTTTTTTTCTCCTACGATTGTTACTTAGGATCTGCCCTGAGTACTGTGGTATCTTCTATGCTGTGGTGAAGAGGCTTGAGTACCTTGTGTCCCGGAACCAAATGGTTTTCACCACAGCCCACCTTTAGCTTTCCAGCTCCTCCTCTTGTTATGATGGTCTGTGATCCAAAGGCATGGGGAATGGGCAGCGCTAGGGAACAGACAGGACACAGTGCAAAGAGCTGATGCTTCTGTATTTAACTGTATCCACAAGTGCAACTGACTTCTTACAGGCTCACAACTGACTTGAATTTGTCCTCCTGCCCTGCCATTGAGGCTGAGAGGAGCTGCCTGGCTGAGTTTCTAACTCCTCCATGCTGGAGCAGTGCTTTAGAGCTTAGGAGAGAACCCAGCAGAAGAGCCACTGCGAGTCTTACGTGCTTGCCTGCCAGCTCTGGGGATTCAAGACTTCACTGCCCTTGTGAAACCAGCAACCATGTCTGTGCTCATTAATGGGCCCAGATCAGTTGCAACATCAAGGACACACAGAGTCGGGGGTCAGATACGAGAGCAAAGTACTTGCTCATGCAAGTCTGGTGAGGCTTTGGATCAAAAAGCAAGGTGATTACATGCAAACCTCCCAAGTCTGATTTTCGTTTCAGCTACGCGTTGATGGGAAATAGGAAACATGACCCTAATAGATTTTGGATGTGACTAAGACTCCGAAGTTTTTCACTTTACAAAGAGCTGTCTCCAGCCTCAGGCAATGGACTCCTGGGATATTAGAAATAAGAGCTTGGTTCCAGATCTGTATTTCCTAATGCTGGTGTATGAAATGGTCCAAACCACAGTTCAAAGTTCAGCTACTCAGCAAATACTGCTTTCCTTTGAAATGCAGCTCATAATCAGGATTTCCATGTCATGCCTTCATTTCTATTCTTGTCCATCAAATCAAGAACACAGAGCCCATGGGGCTTTACTGGTAGCCTTCCAGCAGAGTTTTAATGTAAACATTGTGCCCCCATCTCTCCCCAGCACACACTAGATATACAGTATATCTAACCTTTCTTTCAAGTGACATGAAGTTCCTTGTCCACTGGCTGGGAGAGAGCTGCAGCACCTGACAGCTGTGTCATATTTCTGAGCATGGAGTTCAAGGTCTGCATTAAAATTGATCAAATCAGTCTCTGCCAGTTTTAAATTATTTTTGTTGGCCACAAAGGATTCTTTGACTGTAGATTTATCTTTTCTTTTCTTTTCCAAAGGTTTTTGGAAGTTATCAGTGACTGTATATCTTGTAGATGTAATGGCCATGCATTTTTACATCGTATTTCAGTTCTTATAAACTGATGTCTCAGCATTAGACTTTTATTATTCAGAGATAATCTGCTGCTTGTTAGTCAAGCACAGAGGAAAGGGAATAGCCCCCACACAAATTCAACTGCTAAACAAGGTAGTAGTGGGAGAGAACAGTTGCTAAGTTGTTTAGAACATGGTCACTATGATTCTTCCCAATGTATTAATTTCTTTCACGTCCTTTTCATTGCTCATTTAAAGCTTCTGGTGGTGTTTCTACTGCTAAGCTGTAATTAATAACCAGGAAGAGTATCCCTTTTCATACTAACAGATTACCTTTAAAACTCAGTACTGTCAATGCTGTTGAAGTCACTGGGAATGGTTCCACTCCTGCATTTCCTCCCCTAGTCTTTGTTAACAAGAAGATCAGAGGCAAAATGAAATTATTGTGTGACTTAGAGAAGTAAAGAGAAACCTCTGTTACCTTGTCTTCACCTGAGAGTGGCACACAACGAAATGGAGCTGTTAAATTCGGGGCAAAGCCTGATGTGTGCATGTGGGGCTGGGAGCAATGTAGTTCAGATTAGGAGAAATGAATGAAAGCAGTATTAAGTTAACTTGCAGCAAGGGTATTCACCCACAGTAGTACCCCAGTGTATGGAACACTGGTTTGCAGAGCAGCTGGTATTGAAGCCATAAAACATCTTCATATAGTGAAGCCAAGTTATATTCACCAGCCAGTCACATCTCAGCCACTAGGGAGTTAAATTCAAACTCGCTTTTGAGCATAAATATAAATGTTCTTTAAATAATTCTTTACTTTGTAGGTATGTGATTTATATCCTTTAAGGGAAGGAAATTACTCAAGAGGATAGAAAAAAATAGCACATTAAATGAAGACAAATACCTTGGGTGCTCGTGATCCAGCAAACGTGCTGCTGGGGTTCTAGCCAGACCTGGCTTTCACTCTCAGTTTGTCATTGACTTGCTGCATTACCTGAGGTAAGTAGGGATGCAGACACTCATCCTGGGGGGCCACAGCTGGATGCTTGGAGTGCATGTCAGAGACAGACCTGAACGTAGGAGCCTGAGAGTGAAAATACTAGCTTTAGTCTCACCGAGACTTCTGTTCCCCACCTGGAAAATTGATGTAACTGTGAAAAGCAGGCTTGAGAATGACTTTACAAAAAAGTCATCTCATCTACACACACATGCATGCCTTGTGCACACAAGCCCCACAGGATCCGACCTAAAAGGTCCAACTATATTTAATCCTTTGCCGAAAGATTTTTAGCTTGCTCTTAAAGATTTCTGCTCAGAGAATACACAGTCTTACTAGGTGCAGGGATAAAAAGGAATGCTTCCAACATTGGTTCTGACTGACTGCTTTGTAAGAGTTTTATGTTTCAGGATAATCTACATATTTCTTCATATGCACATGGCCAGCCCTGGGTGTTCACTTTGCCAGATGCTGCAGAGAAGATATGCTAGGAATATACAGATCTCTGTATTTCTCATTAATTTATTTGTAAACAGAGACTAGGATTTTCCTTAGTCCTAACCTGTATTTTCTAGGAACTGCCTAGTTCGATTACCTCTTCTCTGTTGGCATTGCAGCTCTTCAAAATAGGTGATCAGTCGCATTCAAATTTGCTCTTAAGAGATGCAAGAAATGATTTAATTCAGTTCCAATAACCTTTGCAAAGCTGGTAGCTTCATCCAGGGGACAGGAAAGCCATGAGGGTCTGGGTTTATTTAGCATCAAGCAAACTCAATCCCAGGGGTGTTCCCTAACTACAGGGAAGCTGTGTGTTACCTCCACAGGCAGAACTGTGGTTAGCATACACCTGGATGGCAGTCTTATTACTCCCAGGTATGGCTGGGAACTGCAGGTTCCTGGCTAGCCTCAGAGCCCTCCTCAAGTCTAAGTAGAAATACAAACCTATTTTGCTAATTGGAGAAAAAGAAGGAGTGGTGGGTGCTCCCTGTAGGAAAATGGAGAGTGTTGCTTGCCATGTTGCCGTGTTGCATGGCCTTGAAATGAGACTATTCAGGGGTTTGGGAAGCAGCAGGTAGGTTTAAGGCATGCCCCACTGACTGAAGGAGCATTGCTGCTCAATGGAGAGGCACAAAACCCAGTCTTCTCTGTAAACTGGTGTCAGGACTTTGTCAATGCTGCACTGGTGGTTCAGCTGTCTTTCAGGATCTCAGGCAGAAGTATCAGCTCTGTTGCCTGGGCTGCTCCTGACAGGGTGGCTGCAGTACTGAGAGCTTCTCAGCATGTTGGTTACTTGCAGACAAGGAGTGTGCTCAGAGGTAGCTGGTGAAAACATCTGTTGAAAGCGTTCACAGTGACTACAGCTCCTTTGCTCAGTGGCAGCCACAGCACAGACAGGGGCAGCTGTGTCTTCCCCTGTGCTGTCCCTCCTCATATGCTTCGTTCCCAAGACAGCTGTCTTTTCAAGCCGAGTACCAAAGGCACAGTGTCCTACTCCCTTAGCCATCTGCTCTCAGAGCTAAGCCTCTCTGGTTTTCATCTCTTCCTCTCTTCCATGCATTTATCCTTGCTGAGCTATTCCCTCTCTTGGTGTTTGCCTCAGAGAGGACTTTTCTCTTGCCTTCTGCTTTGCCTCTCCTACTGTTGACAAGTATGTTCCCTCTCTGTGGAGTCTATTCCTTCTCTTTCAATCCCTCCCCCTTTCTTTTCCCTGTCCCTCACTGTCTTTAGCCCTGTCCCCTCTAGTGGCTGAAGCCTCTTGTCCAGTTTCCTTTTCCTCACTCTGGCTTTCACCACTGTAGGCTTTCCTTCACCCATCCTTTCTCTGTTCATCCATCTTCTGCCTCCTACCAATTACCTCCATCCCAATTTTCCCAGTTTTGTGGTGAGGTCCAGTTAGCCCCAGTATGAATCTCTGTGGGAACTCAGGTGGCTGGCTAGCAGATTGCAAAGATGGTGAGTCCAGTGATTTCACCAGCACCCAATGACTTCATTCTACCACCTCTTAAGAAGACAAATTAATCTTATCTACACCTCCATAATTCAATGGTGTCAGCAGCACAGGTCGTAGTGAAAGTGGTGACCGTATTTAACAGGCTTATCTCTTGGGGTTTACCCTGCCTCCAGTGCACAGAGCTTCTGTATGAACTGTAGAATCATAGAATGGTTTGGGTTGGAAGGGACCTTAAAGATCATCTAGTTTCAGCTTCCCTACCACAAGCAGGGACACCTACTAGACCAGGTTGCTAAAAGCCCCATCCAACCTGATCCTGAACACTGCCAGGGATGGGGCATTCACACCTTCTGTGGGCAATCTGTGTCAGTGTCTCACCACCCTCACAATTTCTTCTCAATATATAATCTAATTCTACCCTCTTTCAGTTTAAAACCACTCCTCCTCATCCTATCATGCCCTTGTAAAAAAAAACCCTCCATATGTTTTGCAGACTCCCTTTAGGTCTCCCTGGAGCCTTCTCTTCTCCAGATTGAACAATGCCAATTCTCTCAGCCTGCCTTCATAGGGAGATGTGCTCCAGCCCTCTGATCATCTTTGTGGCCCTCCCCTGGACTTGCTCCAACAGGTCCACATCATTCCTATGTTGGGTGCCCCAGAGCTGGACACATTACTGCAGGTGGGGTCTCGTGAGAGCAGCAGGGCAGAATCATATCCTTTGACCAAATGCTGGTAACAACACCCAGAATCCCAAATTATGAGATCCACAATTTCCTCACCCCTCCTCTAGAGGGATGTACATGAGATATAAATATCTTTCATGTCACCAGTAGTTCATTGAGGACAGTAATGAAAAGGAGTAATGAAAAGAGCCAGCCCTGTTTCTGACCTCCCCTGCCAGAAGACTTAGCAAGGAGACCAGGAAGGATGTGAAGACTAGTTGCCCTTGTGAGCTTGTACAGAATGTCGTTGCTAGATGGAGTGTGAGCTGAGTGGGCAGGAGCCAGTGTTTGGAAGATGCTAGCTATGATACTATGTGGACAGACTATACCATGTGGATACCTTGTGAACAGAGAGCTTTGGTCTCTAGGGCTGCCCAAGGCAGCAGCTTAAACTACCAAGACATACCCTTATTGCAAGGTATCAAACCCAGAGCCTGATGTTCAGCTAACAGGTGGAGTTTGGGAGGAAAAAAAAATATACTTTCGGACAGAAAATAAATCTCAATGACAGGGATTAAACGGAAAGCACCGAGTTTTTAATAGATCATGACTGCACTTCAAACGATTGAAAAAAATGACGATTTCTCTCGGGGTCATGTCTATAGCCCCTTGGTCCCCCTGGTCTGGCCGGAGCCCGCGGGGACAGAGGAGCCCAAGGCTGGGGCTGCTGTCGGGGAGGGACCGTCGGGGGGCAGCAGCACCCAGCGCTTCGCAGCTGCTCTCCCACGAACCTTGCGGCGTCCTCCTGCCTGACAGCGAGCTGCACCTTCCAAATCCCGGTCGCATCGGGCTGCGTGCCGGTGACACTTTAACATGCAGCATATGTATCTCATTTCCCTATTCACTGGGCTATTTGTAAACCTAATTTCAGAGAAATCTCTTCCCTACTCTTATCGTTTCACATAGCTCCAAGGAAAAAGGGTGGGAGGGGAAAAATCAAGTAAGAGAGGTGCCAGCAAGGCACTTTTTCCCCCCACTTCCTCTTCTAGTATAATAGCTTTGTAATCATTCATTTGCTGTGTAGGAAGGACCTGGCACCCTTGGGTGCAACCTTCATGTCTTCCAAATCCAATGTCAAGCAGGAAAAATCCTCTAGGTTTCCTGGGAGGGGATGAAGGAGACTGAGTAGCAGATGCCCTTTCCACTGGGCTCCATCACCCTCCCACTTCGGTAGAGAGAGGGCCCTGCTTGTGTGAAGTGTAAGGTGCAACCAATGGTATGTATTCTCTTATCATCTTCCCAAGCTGCTAGAGCAGGTGGGACAGTGCTCCTCATCCCTGAGCTAGCTCTGTTTCATGGGCTGTCAGGGACCCAAATTTTCAAATGAAAATATGGAATTCTACGGGAAAACCCGTAGAATTATAGCATCCCATTGTGAGATGCTTCACCCCAAGAGGGGGAGCCAAGCATTCCCACATGGGGGGGAGCCAAGCATTCCCACAGGGATATAAGCTGGGGTTTGGACCAGCACAGGGCCCTTTGCCTGCTGGATTCCCAGAGGACAAGAGCTACCACTGGACCTTCAAGTGAAGATCAGATCTACAGGATCACTGCTCCAACAGACCCATCACTCCAGGAGGACTGCAGCACCATTTCATCTGACTACTACCAACACCCTGCCTGACAGCGTGTCAGGTTACTTTCTGACTCTGACAGTGCTTGCTTTTTGTACTGTTGCATTTGGTGATTTACTTTTCCTTATTAAATTGTATTTCTGACTTGTAGTTTCTCACTGGTTTGCTTTCAAACCAGAACACTGGGTGAAGGGCTGTGATGAGCTGCTCCAAGCCTGGGGTGGCAGCAGGCAGTACAGAGAGAGAAGCTGTGGGATTTTGAAGGAGTACACCACTTCTTCCAAGTTATTGAAAAATGTCATGTGTTTTGTTTACAGATTAGTTCGGTTTGATTTTGACAAGACTCACAGCTATGGCCGGGAGGGGTCATGGTGTCCCAGCAAATAAAACCCATGAAATTTGATTAAAATGTACAGTTAGAAAGGTAAAATATTTTACCTCCATAAATTTCTACCAAAGTAGTTTTAACCAGCTACAGGCTTTTCCCTCTCATTCTTCCCTGCTGAGATTCAGCTTTGCTGTTCACTGTTAAACAGCTGCTGCTGCAAACCAAAGGAGGGTTTAATTTTCATCCTAGGTGAAGTACTGCTTCTTTTTTTCTGTGTTGAATTTTTTGTTTGTTTCTTGTCATGATAAAAGTGATAGGAACTTTTAAAGATAGAAAAAGGCCATGGCAATTGTTCCAAGGAGTTTAGAGTCTGTTCCCCTGAAGGATGCAAGAAGATTGACAGTAAGAAGAAGGAGAGGGCACATTTCATGTCTGCCTTTGTAGTTTCCTATTCAGTATTGTGTATGTGTTTGGAGGAGGAAAGGAATGCTCACTAGTGTCTGAGAGAAGACCTTGGAAAGCCAAATCTCATTGAAAGAGAGATTTGTAGAATGGCAAAAACACCTTCTCAGAAGGGATCAGGGATGCATCTTTAGTCACATGGCCCTTTTGGAAGAGGTTAGAGACTGACTACTCAAGAGACTTCAGCAAAGGTGCTACTAGAAAGCTGAGTAAAGACACAGGTGCAAAGAAGCAGTTGGAAGATGAATTGTCAGGATGAGGGCAAAATGCTTCAAATGGACTGCAAAGGCAAAAGAGAACTGGTAAAGGATGGGTTTGGAGGTGTTTTGAGCAAAAGGTGTTGGAGAGGATAATGGCAGCAGTGTCTTGGATAGACTGAGGCTTAATCCATTTCATGGTCAAAGCTCAAGGTAAAACAGGGCTAGAGATAGTTTTGTTGTCTTGTGTGCTTTCTGAGAGGTCTGTGTTGGAGCTTTTCTTGTACAATGAATGCAAACACCTTTCAAGTGGCAGCTTAGAGATGTGTATAACTATTATTCAGCCTGTAGTAGACATCCTTTGAAACTGTATGGCAAAAAAAGAAAGATAGTAAAAAGTTCATATGGAATTTTCACACAGTATTTTCATACCAAATGTATGCTTTTCATGGAAAGGAACACAAATATTTTTCATCATAAAATGGAAGACTTTCAGGTTTGGCATTTGTTTACTGGTATTGGCTATTTCTTAAATTTTTTTCCTCCTTCCCCCCAGCACCTTGTTTTGTTTCTTCGGGCTTTGAGTTTCTCAACATAAAGTCAACATGTTTTCCAGCTGGAGACATTTGCTGTTTTCTTCTAGCTGTTGACGTATTTATCTGAAATCTCAACTGAGAAGGCCTCTGGATTTGCTTCTCCATTATGAAAATAGCTACATGGAACAATTCAAACCTCAGAAAAAAGAAAAGAAGCCTTCCAATTAGCTAGGTTGTATCAGCCTATGAAATCTCTTCCTAAGAGCACACCAGTGCTACTGAGAGACACACATAGTCCCTTGTTGTTAGCTGCCTGAGATTTTTAGGGTGTTGCTGCCCTGACATGCTGATGATGGAGAAGTAGGACCAACAGGTGCAGTCAGGTACCTGTTTACCCTGTGTGAGTAGCAGCTGGACTGACATAGTGACAGGAGCACTCTGCACACAGTGATTTGATGAGAAGAACATCTGCTGGAGACAGATAACAGGGCAAGAGAAGCCTGCAGACTTGTTGAATGGTAACTCAAACTTCAAGCTAGTTTTTGAAACACATTATGTTCTACTCCACATACTTTCTTCTCCAGAGAGGTGAAGGATGCTTACAAACACCCTGGAAACACACTGTATGGATTAACCCACTGGAAAGCAGGTTGGCAAGAGGAAGCTAGGTCTGGTTGTAACTCAGAACTCACCCATGTTACTTCATTATGAGAATGTTGAGCATCCGTCTTTCTTGTGTAACAGTAGAACATAACATCCTTGTGCTACAAAAGGAGATGCTGCACTGAAGATGTAGCCATCTTCCTAA
>NW_008666441.1:84266-96963 GCF_000695815.1 Acanthisitta chloris | reverse complement strand
GTGAGGACATTAGCTCTGACACTTCACAACTGTCCAGCAGAATGTTCCTATCCTACCTTTATTCAGCACAATTTCAACTGGACATTGCTTTGTTCCTTTCCCAGTTCATTGTACTGATGTGGACAATTTAACCCACCCAGTTAGACTGACTAGGCTGATTCCTCCCAGGGCTGAGTGAACAGAGGGAGAAATTCACTGTGAATATTGGTTCATATTTGAAAGTGAATTTTCATTCAGAACAGAGACACGTCCACATGACTGCTGCAGCTAAACCAACCAAGCATTGAATTGAGGCTATTCATAACAAACTGTCCATGAATGGCCTGCAGGGCAAAAACTATCTGCAGGAAAAATTCATGGGCAATTTTGACTAATGAATGAATTTGGGAATTTGGCTGCAGTTTGCAGACAATTCACAAATAGAAAAAAAACATATGAAACTTACTGAATAAATCATTTATAGTGAAATATTTGTTCAGCTCTAATCTCTGTAACGTGTACAGTTTATGGTGTTAGAAAGCAGTTTAGGATTAGCTGTGGGAGCTATATGTCAATGAACAGTCTGTGAAAAAAACCATTCACTTCAGAACTAATATATGGAGAAGTGTTAATGTCACCTGCTGCAGAGGGAGCCTGGTAAAGGGCTTGTGCTTGGGAAAGAACTGATGGATTCCAGCAGTGTCCATGGGCTCTTCAGAGCAGAAGTTAAGGCTTGAAATCCACCATTCTTGCTGATTACAGTAACAAAAAGGGTGACTACTAGGGCTTATACATGGCAGTCATTTGAAAAAGCTATTTTGATTCTGCAATGATATTCACTGAAAAACTGAACTGTGATCGATTTTCACCAAGGCTGTAAGAAACACAACTCAGAGCTTGTTATATAACAAGGTATTTATATATTCGAGACACTAAATGTTCATCTGCCTGGAAGTTCCTTGCAGCTAGGTATAGCATGGCTTTATATGTTTATTCCATACATTTCACATGGTGCTAATGCTAACAAGTCCTGCTGGGAAGACACAAACTACATCTTGAATGAATATGCTTTCAGGTTCATGTGGAGGTATTCCTAACTGTCCTGTCATTGGTGATCCTCTGGATGCTGTTTTGTCCCACTTCAAGACCAGCTTGCTCCTACTGCAGGGTCCCTTTGACTGGCTTCTACCCATATATCCAAATGCTTAGTAGCAGCCTTCGGTGCCTGTTTTCCCTGGCAAGTAGTATGGAATGAGACCAGCTGAGTGTTTCTAAATGACACAGGCAACAAAAACTGCACCATACCACTCCTTTATAGCAGCAGGAACTGGCTTCACTTTGGCAAAGCTGGAAGTGGAGCTGACTTCTGAAACTCATCTGACAATAAATCCAAGGTAACTTGGAAAATGTTGACTCAGGACAAAACTGAAAATGTTCCCATCTTGTATTGGGAATCCTGGACAGCACTTCTGCAAGCACTTTCAAGTGGTGCAATGAAGAGCTTTCTGCAAAGCCCGTCCTGCTTTTGCTTTCCCCCCTCCAAATGCATTGAAAGCTTCTAAACCAAGTCCAGCTGGGAGAAGATACATGATGCATGCAGCAATCATGTGAAGGAAAGCTATAGGAACAGCTTGCATGGGAGTCTGTTGGAGTTTAAGAACAAATATGGTGTGGCATTTCATTACAAGGGTCTACAGGGAACAAACTGCATCCTATGGATCCTAGTTTGTGGTGCTTCTCTGTTTCTCACAATATTATCCTAGATGGATCTCAGCCTTCCTTCCCTTACAATGGCTAGCCATAGTTGCTCCATGTCCAGTTCCATTACTGCTCCCTGTTCATTCTTCCACCCTTTCATTTACCCACTGTGGCTCAGTTGCTATATCTCCTCCCTGGCCTGCTCCAAATATCAGCTTCATGCAGGAGTTAACTCATCTAACATGTTCCACAGCAGACTTGTTTATGATAGCAGTAGAAATAGAAACAGAGACAGCAAGAGCAAAGGTACATTGGCTCAAACTCTAGTTCTTTGCTCTCAGTAATGTTGATATTTCAGGAATAAATGGCCCAGATTTGACTGTGAAGACATTTCAAAATGCATGAAGATTTTAAAGTATTACAAGGCATTTGACTTTAGAACAATTACTGTTAAAATCTATTAATTTTGTGGCATGTTTCAGATGTCAAAAAAAGAGAACTTACAGCAATGATAGTAGTCTATTTTGGTACGAACACTTCATAGCAAAGCAACTTTCCTGGAAATGCCCATTTTGCAAACATAGTTTTCCAATTCTGTCTCATCTAGAGGGATAGGGACTGGAGAGAACGATCCTGAAGCCATAATGAGGAATTCTTGAGTCAAGAATGATCTTAATAACATCGTTCTATCTTTTTACAACTCGCTTTCATTATTGCAAATCAATGTTTTTAAGTGAACATATTCTTTTATTCTTACATCTTACCTGGTGATAAAGCAAATTTCTGAATAATAGGACATGCATTCGGACACCACAATCTTTTAGGGCTGATTGCCTTTATTTAAGCTTGGGCTGGCAAACCCATGTTTCATCCACTGTCCTGTGTGTGGCACTGTAAGGTCATGAGGAAGTCCATCTTTGTACCACAAGGAGCCTTGGCAGGCCCTCACAGTACAGGCTATTGCACTGTGAAGAGACAAGAATTCTCATGAACCTCTTGGAGGAGGAATGAAAGAGTAATAGAAGAAAAATCAAGAGAAAATAATCCAGTGAAAACACAGTGCTGACTTATGGTCTGTTGAAATGCAGTGATCCCAAATGCTCACTGGCAGAAGTGGGCATGCCTTTCTAAATTTTTGTTTTCCCCAGCACTGACCTTAAAGAAAGCAGGAGCCTGGGTGGAGAGTCCAGAGTGCAGTAGTGAGAGTAATCAGTGTTCTGAAAAATATGACCTATGAGAAGAGTTTGAGTGAATTTGGGTTAATTAGCCTACAGAAAAAGCTGAAGGGGGAAGGAGGTAACAGTCTATAAAAGGCTGCTGCAAGGAAAAAGGCAATAAACTGTTATTCTCATCCATGGTGGATAGCACAAGAAATAATGGACTTAAATTTCAGCAAGGAAGATTCAGGCTAGAAATAAAATGGCCATGGTAGTGAAAAACCAAAATGTATTGCCTGGGGAGAGTGTGAAGATTCCATCACTGGAAAGGTTTTTAAGAGCAGATTAGGTGGCCATTTGCCAGGCATGGTTCAGGTCTAGTTCATCTTCCCTCATGGCAAGGGATAAGCTAGAGGGTTTTCTGAGGTTTCTCCATGCCTTTTTTCTTTGTGGCTTCAGGTGTGCCTGGGATTCAATCAGCTCTGTACATGGGTTGGAACACTGGTGTCAAAGGCAAGGAAAAAAGATCCACTCATGCAGGGTGTGATAAGAAGATTGATTCAGTGCTCCCTTGGGCTGAGCTAAGTAATGTTCTCAAATGCCTATTGAAAATACACTCGGGTGGGTTTTCTTCCAGTTGTGTTGGGAGCTAGGTCTTAGGGGGAGGGCTGGAATCATGGACAGGTGAAACAAGAGATGTCCTCTGTGACAAGAGATGTCCTATCACATTTATTCTCCAGGAACAGGTAGAGATGGTTGTAGTGGGTTGACCCTGCTGGATGCCAAGTGTCCACCAAAGCAGCTCTATCACTCCCCTCCACAAATAGACAAGGGAGAGAAAATATAACGAAAGATTCATGAGTTCAGATAAGGACAGGGAGGGATCACAAATTGATTATTATCATGGGCAAAACTGACTCAACTTGGGGAAATTAATTGAATTTATTACCAGTCAAAATCAGAGCCAGGATAATGAGAAGCAAAACAATCTTAAAAACACCTTCCCTCTACCCCTCTCTCCTTCCCAGGCTCTGCCTCCTCCTCCCACCCCAGCTGTGCAGGGAGACAGGGAATGGAGATTGTGGTTGGTTCATCACAGGTAGTTTCTGCCTCTCAGGAGTCCTTGCCCTGCTTCAGAGTGGAGTCTCTCCCATGGGAGTCAGTACTCCACAAACTTCTCCAATGTCAGTTCTTCCCATAGGCTACAATTCTTCATGAACTGCTCCAATGTGGGTCACTTTTCCATGAGATGCAGTCCCTCAAGAACTGCCTGCTTCAGCATGGGTCTCCCACAGGGTCACAAATCCTACCAGGAAACCTACTCTAGCGTGAGCTTCTCTTTCCATGGATCTGAAGGTCCCTGCCAGGTGTGCCCCAGCATGGGCTTCTCACAGGGTCACAGGCTTCTTTCAGGCACTTTTGTGCTCCGGGGTGTGTCTCTTACACAGGCTGCAGGTGGATCTCTGCACACCTATTAACCTCCACGGGCTGCAGCGGCACAGCTGCTTTACCATTGCCTTCACCACAGACCACAGGGGATCCTCAGCTCCAGTGCCTGAAGTACCTCCTCCCACTCCATCTCCAGTGACCATGGGGTCTGCACAGTTGTTCCTCTCACCTATTCTCACTCCTCTCTTCTCTGAGTGCATGTAGATCTGCACAATAACTATTTCCCCCTTCCTAAATATGTTGCCACAGAGGTGTTACTGCCATCACTGATTGGCTTAGCCTTGTCCAGTGGTAGGTCTATCCTGGAGAGGTGTTACTGCCATCACTGATTGGCTTAACCTTGGCCAGTGGTAGGCATTGGCTCTGCTGGACATGGGGAAAGCTTCTCACACAAGCTACCACTCACACAAGCTACCCCCTCCTCCTCCCTCGCTACCAAAACCTGGCCACACAAACCCAATACATTGGTTCAAGATGCTGGTCAAACTAAGGTGTTAAAATCATGCTAAGCCTTCAAACTGTTTTTCAGATTTGTTCTTTAAACCTTCTTTGTCCTGGTTCTTGATACTGGTTTAGTAATTCCTGGAAGTCCTTTTCCTCGTGCTGGTTTATGCTGTTCCTGATATTTTTCCTTTTGACCCCAGGGGAATTAACCAACCAGTCCATCTGAAAGCCACACAGTTCCTCCTCCTCTTTCACCCTCCCTCTGTCCTTTCAGCCTGCCCCACAGAGACCCCACTCTTCTTAATGCTGTCAAATCCTGACAAAACCAAACAGAATGAATACTCTCTGATTTCTGTACATTCATGCCCCAGTCGTTGCCTTTCCCCTCAGGGGTGGTGGACTGGGCATCTCTGACTGCTTCTTTGACCATATGGTGACACCATCTCTGTCTTTGTCAATTCATAACATTCAGAAAACATTCACTTTCTGCTCCTTTCCAACCCCCAAGGTCTCTCCTGTGCTGTCCCAGATGTTATGCAAAATACAGCAGGCATTTATCACACCAGGCATGTTTAGATGATTTATAAGGCAGTACCACCTGCCCTTCAGTCTCCCAGAAACACGTGCTGCTGACATTCTACAAGGAAATGCTTGTTCCTCCAGTCTAAAGGCCTGGTGACAGGATCTGCAAATCAGGTGGGCTGGTTTTCTTGCATTCAAAGGAAGAATTGTAAAGGAGGGAAGGAAGAAAGCAAGTAGTTCACCAAAGCTTGTTACAGCAAAGCACTCCCTGTCCCCAATGTTCCTGAAATCATGAGCCTTGATTTCCAGACTTTCTCACACTGAGGCACAATCACACATGCTTTCCTAGCTGCTGCTATGCCAGGTGAAGAGGACCCTGACTCCAGCTTTCTGGCATGGATGCCCTGCCTTGGGTAAGTTCCTCTTGATACCTACCTCCAAAGGTGTTTTCCTTGTCAGCACCCGATAACTTTTTTTAGCCATCTGAACTAGGTTAGCGATGACCTGTTATTAAAGCTAAGCCAGCTCATTCTGCCTGAAATGCAGAAAGGATTGGTTGCAGGAGCATCTTTGTCAGCAGATCTGACCAAGCAGTAATGTCTTCTTGGCTGCAGCTGGAAGATGACATGGCATCGTGCCCTGGTATTTGTGAATGTGGAAGTGTCACCAAACTCATGCAAAAAGAGCTATGAGTCCTTATAAAATTGTGAGTAAGTTCAATAATGTTTTTGCCTTATGTGTGAGAGACAAAATAAGGATAGAGAATCGTTAGCCTGTCTATACACAGTCTGGAAACATTTTCTGTGCAAAGCTATCTCCAGCCTGTGAGATATGTTGCAATTCTTCCCACAGGAAGGTCTGAAGAGAAATTTCCACTGGCCTCCTGAAGAGACAGGGCTGGTCATCCAGGCCCTGTAGAGGCTGTCTTACTGCTTTAGTCATGATTATTTGAGGTGAGAAACAGTGCTCTACCAAGAAAATATGATCCTGGTTAGAGCCTAGCTGAAGTAAGTGGTAAGTCCTGCTCCTTACTCATACTGTTGTGGTATTGAAAGCCTAAGGAAAACCTAAATCCAAATCTTCTCTTCATGGTTTCTCATACTTGCATGCCATCACAGCCTTATTTGGTGTCTTCACAGCATCTGTCTGTGTGGCCTCAATTTTGTCAGACAGTATTTCAAAAACTGTGCTGGAAATATTCATGATACCATAGGAGATGAAAACTGGAAGTTGGTCAGTTCAATCCCTTCTCCAATCCCATATTTCTTGTGTATTTCACGTGAAACTCAGTGTATATTAGACTAAGGAGTATAGAGCAGACCAAAGCAGAATCTTGTACCATTATTCACTTAAAATGCTTGAAAATTAACAAGAGTTAACATGGAGCCCCACACATGCAGTGAAGTCAGCCTTGACAAGCAGTCTGCATGCACTTCAGGTGAGGAAACTGCATATAAAGCAAATGAATAACAGATATGGTCTTAGAGTAGATTTCCTCTGAGTACAAGAACATGCTCAAAAGGAGAGGAAAGGTGTAGAAAACAGACAACTCTCTCCCCAAAACCATTGTGCTGTTTTGTCTTGGTGCTAGGCAAGGGAGACTGAAGGTTAGAAATTAGTGGAAAAGTAAGTTCTCCCACTAGGAGTCAGTGAGCACTTCAGAGTAGACAGCAAGTTATAATGACAGCCCTTGCCAGTGTATGTGGAAAATACTCTTGGTCAGCCCACTGGAGTGGGCTAAAACCTATGCACACCAGCTCTGGGTGGTGAAGTCTCCTTTATATACTGCAGTGCCCTCTTCTCAGGGCAGCTTTATTTTTTACTGTTTTCGGTTAGAATTATTCTGAGCTCTGCCATCATGACATTTTACAGCAAAACACATCTGCAATATTTCCTTAATGACAAGAAATGCAAGATTTCGGTCCCTTGGTTTTCTGACAAGAATAACAATGCCTCTTCCTCTAAGAGCAAAGGGCTGGAGGCACTATATATTATTACTATAGCTTTGTGTTTCTGGAGGCAGCTGTTTGGTTGGACTCTCCAGTGATTCAGATTTGCCAGGAATCCCTTAGCTGTCATCAGAATTTATAAAACAAAAACCCACCTGACCCCTAGTGACAGGCTGCTGAGACAAGAGACCTCTGTTAGTCCAAAGAAACCAGGTAAATAGGGCTGGGAAAACCTCCAGAGTCCACTGCTGTACCAGAGAATGATTGTCTCCCAGACAGCTCTGCATGAGAGAAGCAACAGGCTTTCCTCAGGGAGACAGGTCAGCATCTCCATTATTGAGTGTACCCATCAGAGGCTAAATCTCCACCCTTTTAATTTCACCCTATTCTTCATAGCTGTAAGACCTTTATTCCTCCCAGGACAATTATTCTTCCATCAAATACTTGTAGCAGGTTAAGTATGCTCCTCTGGGTATAGCTAGGCAGCTATACATATTTAGCTCTGTTTCCCTCCCCAGGAATCAATTTCCCCAGCACTTTAATCATGTTTACTGCTCTTCTCAATCTGTACAGTTGCTGGTATTTTACATTGGTTCCCATTCATCTCTGGGCTTTTGATGAGCTGTAAGGCTTCATTTTTGCTCTTTTTTTCTCCCAAAAGATAGGCAATCTAGTGAAGCAGGTAATACTCAGCTAATGGCATTCCATGACTATGATTCCCTGCCTCCTTAAACCGCAGGTGATCTCAGAGATCAGTAGCTTGTCTTTCTCATTGGGTGAACTGAGACAACAGCAGTTCCCTTTCCTGTGAAGTGCTTGGAGATATGTGCAATCATGTTAGAAACCCAAAACTGTATGGCTGTTATTGCTGCCTAGAGGAGTGGCTGGCACTGGGGAAGGAGGCCAGGCTCTCAGGCAGAGCCCTCACACACCCAAACTCCCTCACACACCCACTCACCAGCAGAGATGCATTTGTGTTCACTGGCATCTGTCTCTGCCATGTGGCTCACATCTCTCTGAGCTGTGAAAGTCTCCAAGGAAAGAGGACAGCTTGAGCTCAGGCTGGGGACAATTACGTTGTTTAACAATTTCACCTCCCTCTGAATCTTCCTTGTCAATGAGGGACCAGAACATTAAGTCTCAATAAATTAAGTAATTATATTGTGTTTAATCTCTCTATAATATTTCACTGTTGACTTCTCTAACAAAATTGAGACACTTCTTGGCAGCTTTTTTCTCCTTACTTGCCCTGCCCCTACAGAAGCAGTTTGGTTTCTCCCAGGATCTTGGTTGCCAGTAAAGAGCTCTGCTCAACTTTCTTCCCTGCCATCTGCCATTTTGGCATTTCTTGGCCACAGAACAGCAGATCAGATTTCACCTTAATCAAGCTGCAAAGCACTAAGGTAAGAGCCTTGGTCTCCCAGCATTGTTACTTGGACTGAAGTGGGATACCACAGTGGGCACAAGGTAGTGGATTCCTGCCAATGAGCTTCCTGGTGCCAGTGCACAGAGAATGGATACCTCTTGGACAGGACCTGAAGGAAAAGACAAAGCAGCTGAGAGCTGGGTGACTCTGCTTTGCCAGATATGTTGAGCAAACACTGCTGGCTGCCCAGCTGTAGGGAACTGACTCCAAGCCTACTTACTACAGGCATCCCATCAAGGCTGGTATGTGTCTGCCTGGCTGGAAAGGCATCATCAGCCAATGGCAGAGACAGGGCAACTATGTGCCAATGGATGTGAGGCTGGAAAATGTGTCAGGCTGAATCCTATGAGCATCTTTCTGTGTCGGGGTGATGAATCGTAGGGAAATGAGTTGGCTCCTTTTGAAGTCAGGGAAGGGAGAGAGTCTTCCTCAGTGAGCTCTTCAGAGATGTGTTATGGTCCTTGTTGGCTGACCTGAGCTCTTCAGAGATGTGTTATGGTCCGTGTTGGCTGATTCCCAGAGTAGGACTAAGGTGAAATTCTGGTCTTTCACTTAGGATATAGTCACTCTCCCATAGTCACAGCTACTGTCCAGCTCTTGCAGCTGCAAAGACCCATAGGCTACTCAATTTTTATTTATTCTGAAGCTACCCAGATGCCACTAAGTACCCTGGGCTGCATGCAAATACCCACAGCCTGATGGCTCAGGCAAAGGGCAGAGTACTACCTGCCTGAACAGTGCTGCCGTCTGAATAGGAGGGGCATCCTCACTTCTTCCCCTCTGCAGATGCTTACAGAGCATGGCCTGTGACTGATGTCTGCTATTCTCCACAGCAGAATGGATGTAGATTGCTGAGAGGTGAAGTAGCTGCCACAGTGCACCTGCCTGAGGTAGGCAAGCAGTGGGGAACAGGAGGCCAAGCACAAAGGTATGAGTGATTAAGAACTAGGCTTGAGGACAGAAGATGTAGTTAAGGGTAACATCAAGAAAATAAGTCAGGGAAGTAGGGAAGTTTGGAATAGAGCTAAGGAGTAGGAAGGTCACTGTGGAGCAGTTTGGCCATGACACTCCACATTTATGTACTTCTACCAATTTTGGCCAAACAAAAAAAGAAGAGCAGAGACCTTGAGATATAGTCCTAGCCCCAGTCATGTACCCTCCCTCCAGCCAGGCCTTACCTTCATGTGTGTTTTGGCTGGAATTGTGATTAAGTGGCATTGCAGAGTGGATTACTTTTCCCTGGACACAGATGAAGGAGGTGGGTGCAAGAAGGAGGAAGAGGATTGCAGAGTGGATTACTTTTCCCTGGATACAGATGAAGGAGGTGGGTGCAAGGAGGAGGAAGAGTGATTTAAAGATGAAGCAAAACGTGAGGCATCCTAAGTGAACAGTGAATAGGTTTGGTGTCTCTTCAGCTACTTCCCAGCCCTGGAGAACAGCTGAGGGAGCTTCAGGTGGTGAAGAACACACACCACTATACATGTTTATGGCTGTGCTTGGCACAAAACCGTTTTGAGGAAGCATTGGGGAAAAGAGAGAACAGGAACAAGATGGCAATAAGAACAACAGATTGCTCTGAGAAATATGACCAGGTAAAAGGAGGCTGCACAAACATAGACAAACTTCAGTTTTTAAGTCAAAAGTGATATGCAGTATTAGCAAATACATTTTACACAAGAGCTGTTAGTACATGATCCTCACTGTGATGTTGGAGTCAGAATACTCTACTGTAGAAAATGTGGCTGTTACACAGGATTCAGTGTCTTGGAAGTATGACTACCTTGATTTTTAGAATTTTAAACTCTTCTCTGCTGAGAGAAACTACAGTTTGGAAGGCAGAGGGGGGACAGAGGACAAGCATAGCGAAAGGCAAATATAGTGTTTCTAGGGGGCAAGGAGGGGAGACCTCAATGATGCACACAAGGGACTGCTCTCAGCATTCACACCTCTGAGTTTTCTCCTGCTTTAATTTCTTAAAATGGAATATGACACACATGTCCCTTTTCCCCATTGTGTGCTGTCCCCCTTCCCACTGCATCAGCTCACACACCTCTCTGTGCTCATTGTCTAAGCACACATGTAATGTTTAGATGTACAGTGTCATGGTATATACAGACTAGTGGAGATACTTAAATGACACAGAGATAGGTGACAGGAGAAGTTGTAGGCTGCATACCCTTGCTTTGCCTTTTAGTATATAGATTATGGTCCATGTCTTCAGGATCTTTTTGTTTCAAGGATGGTCTTTTGTTCTTCAAGGTTGCTATGTACAGTGTTCATTTTTTTCTCTTTGCTCAGCATGGCTACTTTGGAAGCCATTTTAGCATTTTAGACATTTTAGATGCCACATACTCCATTTATGCTGCAAAGGGCAAATCTAGGAACTTGCATGAACATTTTGGATTGTAACTTGGCAAGGGAATGAAAGGTGAGGTGTTGCAATGATTAAATCCTTGATTGGCACTAGGTATATGTGACAGAGCTGGTAGTGAGAGCACAGGCAGGTGTTTTTGGCAGGTCTTGCTTTGACAGTGTAAAGGGCTCCAACTCTCTAGGCATGCTTAGATGTGTGTTCTTAGGTCTCAGCTGTGAAGGCAGTCGTCTCCTGTGAAGGACTGTAACAAACAGCAGGAACTGCTGTCTTCTTAAACTATGTTGGTTCAAGCTATAAAGAGCTGCTAGTGTGGCAGTAAAAAAGAAAGTGTCTGCAGACGTACCATAAATCTGAATTTGTGATCATTTGGCTTCTGTGTTATGTTCAGAATCTCTGTTCCTGGGTGGCGTACGGGGGAATGGGCTATCGACACAGACAGTTTGCAGTTGACCACTCAAGACAGATTGTGAGAGAGGTAGGAATGGTGCTATCATCCTATTTAACAGAGGAAGGCACAATTTTCACCTGTCACAAGCTCTAAAACCCCCACTGAGGAAAAGGTACCACTGCTAAATGGCTGTTCAATGTCACACCCAGGCTGCCCATGGGAGTTACCAGTTGCTGTGGCAATGGTGATGCTGCTTAGTGCAGGTGAGGACCTCACTCTGCTCCTTCACAAGAAAGATGTTTGCCCTTGCTTAAATGTTTCCTCAAGGTAAGAGTAACAAAGACTGAAAGGTGGGAGCAGCCACTACTTGACCAGAGAGGCTACTCTGAAGTAAAAGGCTGCTCAGAAAACTGCCAGGAATAGAAAATCTTGAGAAGCCCATCAGCCTGTAGTGCCTTGTACCATAGGGGAGAGTGCACTGGGCTATGGGAGGTACTGTTCCCTCAAGGATACTGACCTACAGGGAAAATGAAGAGCATTCCATTTTTTAAACTGCTCCTGGAAGGCAATGTGTCCCTACTGGGAAAGGTACTCATCTTATTTGCTATCTGCTGTAAACTTATGAAGGGAGCTGTGCTTTCCCTCAGTACCTCTCACTTGAAATGTATCCAAAATTACCTACTTGAAATATGAGGCCATCATATGTTTATAGGTGGATTCCAAGCACAAGAGAGAGGCAAGGAGCACAGCGTGTTAGCATGGATTACAGCCCAAAAAATACCAGTCACACAATCTATCCAGTCTCATCTGAGAGAAGGAAGACAGGCAGGAGAGTCAGATGTTTGGCAAAAGGTTTTGTCTGAAGTAGTAACATGATGCTTACAGAGCAGTGCTTTTTAAAAAGGGAGCTCCTAATATTTTCTTGTTTTCAGCACAGGCCATGTCCCTTTACCAGGGGATGAAGAAGCTGCTTAGGTAGAGACATTAGCAACTCAGGGAAAAATCATCACTTGTTTTCCTATTTAACCAAAGATGCTTTCTTGTAAATATATCCAAAGCAGGAGTCAGCATCTCTTGGCAAACAAAGTGACATTAAAAACATTTGCTGGCAATGCTTTCCACTTTGTTCCTGAAAAATGTTCAGAGGGTATTGATAGAATAGCAGAGGACTCAGTTCTGCAGCAGGGGTCCAGCTACTGTAACGTGAAGTTTGGGAGGAGAAGGACCAGAAGGGTGGTGAAGAACTTTTAGTGAGATCTAGGAGTTTCTTCCTCTGGGAAGCTTCTTATATTAAACACACTAATCACTTGA
>NW_008666441.1:79612-84242 GCF_000695815.1 Acanthisitta chloris | reverse complement strand
CTCTTTCAAAGCATGTTTAGAAGCTATTGGGATACGTCATCTCTGCCGGGGGGATGATTCACCAGCATGGGAGAAGAAAACCACTGGGGAAATCATCCCTAGCATTCAGATGAATCTAGGAATAGAGCCCAGCAATGTTCCTTTGAACACATTGCTGCCCTGTACCCATGGGATAAAGGCAGCACAAGGATTGACACAGGATGTGTCTGTTCATCAGTGGAAGCAAGTTGTGCAAAGAAGCACAAATGCTTTGCACCCTGCCTGGCTTTGGGCTCTGTGACTCCTTCTCAGACAACCCATGGGTCTGCTTTGGAGTCTGTACCTGGCAGCAAGGTATTATGTGGAGTATATGGGGGCTCCTGTGGTCTAACTTGTGACAGGAGTCATGGTTCCACTGTATCTGAGGCTACACTTCACAGCTTGCACGTGGAAGATAGGCAAGGCTAATCTCAAGGCTGTCCTCTAAGACCAAAGGTGGAGACAGTGCCAGGATGCACACTGCTGAACAGGACTCCAAGGCCTGAATTTCTATTGGAAGGAAGCAGATACTTTACAGGAGCTAGTCTGAGATGAACTGAACTTCTGCAGGAACTAAGGCTTGTCTGTTGTCTCACTGACCTCTCCCCAAAAGTGCAAGTGTTTCTCCTCTGAAAAAGAAGTGCAGTAGACCTTAAGATACAAGGCCCAAACCCTGTTGAAACAGGAGATGGAAAGAAGAAGAGAATAAGCCAGAAGCAAATCCCAGTACTTCACATACTCCTCGGAAAGTTGTTAACTCTGATGGTAATTAGGGCAACTGTATAAACAGTATGAGTCAATGCAACTAACTGCCTACTTTGCCCCAACTTGCTTTCATCCATTGAGCCTTACAGTAATTCATAAAACTGGAAAAGCTTCCTTGGGCTGTGGCTATCTTACAGAGCCTCAGCACGATGAGGGAAAGACTTGACTTCTGCCACAGAGGCTTACATGCAGATGGGACTCAGTGCTAATCAATTCTGTATCAAGACCCTCAGTGTACCTGTGTGGTTTAACAACCCTCCACCCATGCATCTTCCACTGTTGGTCAGGAACTGCTTTTAGGCTCTAACCCAGGTTCCTAGTCTGATCTGTTGTAGCCTTATCTCCACCTGCTTCAACTGACTGGGCTTGCTGCATGAACTCAAGACCTGGCTCATTCCATTGCTATCCATCACTGTCAGCAGAACCTGCCCTGACCCTGTTTGGGTACCATGGGGCTGGATATCTCTGATTTGAGATGACACTTTGGGTGTCCTCAGCTTCTGGCTCATCTTCCCTTGTGGAGTAGTTGTGTCTCTGTTGCCTGCTGATATCAGGTGAGTCACCTCAGCCTGAAGGAAAAAGGGTGGGAAAAGTAGAGTGTTTTGTTGACTTCCTCAGCAGCTGATGACCAAAAGAAAAAGTTATCTGTGCATTATTGTTTCTGTTATGGAAATTAAGGGAGTCAGAGTAGATGATCACTAAAAGGAAATGACAGACAGATTTCCAGTTTTTCCCACATGGACAAGAAATACCAGACTTTCTTCTTTAATCAATTGTTTCTGCTGTTTCTGATGCCAGTAACTTAAACAAATCTGCCTTACAAATCAGGAGCTAACATCTGACCTCTTAAAGAAAGAAGCTGAAATGAAGCATATATGGGAGCATTAAAAGTTGCAAGAAATATCCATTGCCTAATGTGCATTCACTCCTAAGAATGAGAAATAGGTCCATTTTTACAGTGCCACTAACCTGTGGAACTCACTGCCATGCAATGACTTTGGGGTCAGAAGCTCAGCAGAATTCAGAGGGGGAAGGGGCATTAAAATAGCTAGTGAAAACATACACATTTACATTAGACAGGTTAAAAATGCAGAAAGATGCAAACCTTCATGCCTGAAGGTATCTGCTCACTAATAACTGCTGGCTATAGGGAGGAAACTTCCCCCATTGGTGGGTTGCTAACTGCACAATGGCACATGCTCTTCTGCAGCTTTCGTGCAGATCACAGTGGGAGTTGGGCCCCTGCAGTGCACAGCTTTCATGCATGATACAGTCTTGCAGCTTTTTTCCTTGTTTCCTCATGTTGTGAAACACCAGAAACTAATGGTGGGCATGCATTGATAATACAGTAAATGAGGTGACAGCAATTTAGTAGAAGGTGAAATTATTTGTAGAGTGATGTGTTGACAGATGTGTGAATTGTACACAAACACAATATATGAAGTTGTGCAGCAAAGAAACAAGTGCCATGTGCTTTTAAACAGGAACTTCCTTGCCATGGAGTTCTCACTCCTGCTGCTTATTTCCCACCTCCAGTCTTAACAATGAAATTTGGCAATGTGGTAAGTGCTGTGAAACATCTCCAGGTTCTGGTCTAAGTTGCAAACCTGCTCTTTTGCTGGCTCTTTTGGGTTGCTGTGTGTGCAGGGTGGTGCTGTAAAAGGGAATGGGGAGCCTATGAAGCTAGACAATGCTCTGGCCTATGTAAGGAAGGCAATGTATGAGACTAAAGATGATAAATGGAAGTGCAAAATCAAGGAAAAAGTATTCAGTCACTGTCAGAGCCAGGACAAGAAACTGAGTTCTCGATCCTCTTGCATGGGCTCCAGCCATTTGTCAAGGCTGCTGGACTTGTATGAGACCTTTGTACTAGAGACTTAGAGGAGTGTAAATGAAAGGAGCAGAAGGATTGCCTCTGTGGAGACAAAGAAACAAGCTTGCTCACAATATTCCTTTCTAGAGTAAAAGAATGGTAAAGGAAAATGTTTAGGGACATTCTAGAATTTTCCTTGAGGTGGTAGCAAGTCCTAAAAGGAATATTACTATAACGTTTCTACTCTTTTGCTGCAGCAGCAGGCTGTCCCCATAATGCCCCATCTTATATCTATTTGTATTGTACTCACATTCCCCAGTTGTGTCTCAAATGGGATACAAAGAAGAATAGTAGAACTTGCCCTGAAAGTGTCACCCCTAATTAATATCCTCCAAGGCAGCTCCCTAATTAGTATGCAGATCGGGTTTCAGTGCAGCTTGTTAATGGGCTCACTCCTCAGAGAATGGTAATTAGGTATGACACTGATATACTATGGTGCTACATGAACCTGCCACAAGGCTAGATCCACTGGACAGGTAAGTGGCAGCCACCATACCAGGAGAACAAGTTCTGCTCAGGTAAACCCACTTCTGGCTTGAGAACAGAGTGAAACAAGAAAGGGAAGTCTGATACGGTGGAAGAAAAAAAGTTCAAGGTGTGATCAAAGATCTGGCTGGCAAACAGGGTGAGCAAAAGAACTTGACTAGCATGTGTCCTATATTGTCCACACCTATGTCTGGTCATGCTCGTCATTCATGTGCTAAAGCCACCTACCTCTTCCTCACAGGACTGTTCTGAAGTTGCTGTGCCCAGCTCTGAAAAAACATATCAGTTCTGTCCTTTAGTACTTCTGTAGCCTCCTGTTTCTTGTCTTTTAATGACAAAAAAGTGTTTAAGTTTATTTGATAGTTTTGTCCCAGTAAGGGACAGAATCATTCTGCAGAGGCAAAATCTGACTTTTATGGAAACATTCCTCACGAAACCTTTAATGTCTCTCACTGACCTCTTCTGTTCAGATGTAATTTGACATGTTGGAAGTATTAGGAGGGGGAGAATACCAGTAAAAATCCTCCAAGGCCTCCCATGGGACTAGGAAGGGGGAGGACAAACTGAAAATAATTTACTTTTCCAAGAGGTGAGACCAAAATGTTGGTTTCCAACATGCTGAGCCATCAAGTCTGTGAAATCTAGAGTCTCTTCGACTCTAGATTTCAGCATTGACTTGAAGAAATCTGTTTATTTGGGCACCTCTTCAGCTTCCTGGAATTGTTCATATGTGCAGCTTGGGCTTCTGCGTTGGTGGCACCAAGCAGGATAACAGTAGTCTATCATGACCATGACCTCAGATGCATGGGATTATATCCTCCATGATTGCTACATGAGGATTACTACTCTGAGTGTATAAGCACCCCTGCCTTCTCTATGTACTCTTATAGCCCTCTTTGCTCTGCCACACAGAGGCAGAAAGATTTCAGCAGACAAAATACTCCCCCCTCCGTCTTATAGCCAGGACCTTGGTCTATATATCTCTGGCCCAGAGAAATCCTTAGTGCAAGCTGTTAGTCAATTCCCAAGACAAGTGTTACAATCTGTTGGATGCAATTTTTCTGTGATCCTGTACACTTGTGTATGAAGTGATGGTGATTCACCACAGCAGCTGATGACAATATGGCTCTTATCAAAGGAACATGAGGGAGGGAGTGAGCCAGTGTGTAGCATGAAGGACATAGACCTCCACCTGATAAAGAGCAGATTTTTTCCCCAGTACCATTTTTTACATAGTCATGAGCTGAACATGGAGTTTTTTCCCCTCATTAGTCAAACGTTTAAGTAGCAAATGAGAGAAGCTTCTGGAAGCTAAAAGTCTTCTAGGTGGAAGTAATCCATTGTTACAAGCCTGAGGCTTAGAGGTTTTTTAGCAGATCTTTAGAAAACAGTCAATGAAAGGTCTGAGACCAGAAAAGTTAGGAATTGAAAAGAAGGTGCATTAAGTGAGCTCTACAAAGCATGTGTTCTCTTTAAAGCTGAGGTAAA
>NW_008666441.1:29457-79594 GCF_000695815.1 Acanthisitta chloris | reverse complement strand
AGGTGAACCTTCTGTACCACTGAGCAAATTCAGGATTTCCTAGCTTCTTTAATTAAGGGTACTTGCAAAAGATGTTTGGTTTCCTTGTCTATTGATTCCTTTTGCCTCCTGAATGATACACAGTAGAACTCTAATGTGGTTTTTTCTTCTCTTTGAGCTTTACTTCAAAAAATATCAGGACTGTTGAGGCTGAGCTTTCCTAGACTTAATGAAGGATTCACCGTTGGACTAATTAAAAGATCCCTTTCCACACTAGCAAAGGTTTTCTACCTCTTTTGCCAAACAAGGTACTAGAGTAAGGTAAGTTTCTGAAGTGCTAGAATGTTCGACCCTGCTACAGCAAATGGGATAGATTTGTGTTTGGGTCCTAAACATCTGGCTTCATTTTAACATCCCAAACTAATTACCATCCTTGATATTTAGTGAAGCATTGAGGACAGCCAAAGCAGTAGCTCTGTATTGTCTGAATCCTATTCTTGTCAATATGCCTTGGAGTGAATGAATGCAGAGCAGTCAAGAGTCAAATCCCCCACTGCTGTCTCTAAAACAAATAACATTCAAATATATGTTTGGTCTAAGTGCCCAGAATTTGCTTTTCTTTGAGGAATGAATAATCACCACAGCACTTTTCAAGTGGGTGCTTTGTAGTCTTGAGGACTTCTAATCTTGCTTAACCTGGATGGGACAGGATCAGATATCTGTGTGTGTCCCCACATGTCCTCTAACTATGTCCTTGAACTGTGTCAGCTCTGAAACCTTTTCCCATGTTTCTTGTACAGATCATTGAAGGAATTTGAAATGCTAACCTGCCCTTTTGTCCCGTTAACACATTGTCCCAAGACAATTTGGAGGAAGAGACATTTCAGTTGCCCTCAGATATTTCATAACTTTAAATATTTTATAAGAAATTAAATGTTAATTGTGTGCTGTCCAGGGGAGAAAATCATTGTAGTATTCAATTAACATTTAATATATTGGCCATCAAATATTTAAATAGCCTCTATCCAATGGATGTATTTCTTCTGCATTATCTGTGTGGATCCCTGACTTGGCTTTCCACAGAACTTTTCACCAGAATGCTACAGCAGAATAACTTTAAAAGGGTAGAAAAACACCACATATTTGCCCATGTTTTCTTGCCTTTGAAGTTTTTCAGTACAGTATAGATGCTCTGGTTACTATCATGAAGTAAAATCAACAAGCTGGTAGTCCCTGCAGGATTGCTTTGCTGTTCTGCTACCTCACCCTACTTACAAATCATGACATCTTTGAGAAGGTGCCTAGAGATGTCATTATTATATGGTTGCTTCCTTAAGTCACCTCGGTGCCTCTTCATTGTGCAGTGCACCAAAATCAGCTTCTGTTCTCAGAGCCCTAGATCTAATGGCCCCTGCTTATGTTTCTGATTTGGTTTGCTTTTTGCATCTTCTCCCCTTGATCTGTCCTCAGTGATCACTTCTTACAACTTCTTACTTCACTGACAGATTTGTTTTCTTTCCTGTCACCCTCATGTGCTTTTGGTACCTTGCTGTAAGGTCTGTTCATCAAGCTGCTATTTTATTCTAAAACTAGCAGACCTCCCCATCCTCTAAAAAGAAATGGGAAAGTTCACTTGTTACAATAACAAAACAGATGCATCTGTGGGGAAGAGATGATAAAATCATTGCTTGTAAAGCTTGCACTTAGCAGAAGTTGCAATTTAACTAACAACAGGGTGACACCAGTTCTATGGAGCAATGTGTAAGCAAGATGTGATGCTGAACTTCACAGGGTTAATACACAAAAATAGACTATGGGACAGACCTTGGCTGAGGTAACTTTCTCTTGTGCTGGACTGATTTGGTAAATGACTTTGTGGACCTAGTGTTAATGGGCTGAATATGAGAATTTGGGACATTGTTCAGGAACATCAGAGTAGGAGACAAGTAGAAGATTTGCCCAGTGTCTTTTGTTCTGAGAGGTGTTTCATCTCAGTGGATGGATAGCCATGTTTGCAAAAGTTGGCCTTGGTACTCTGGCAGTACAGTTGTCCTCTTGTAAAGTGGTGCTACAGATTGTAGGGAGTTGGATTACATTAGGAGAACTGTTGTAGAACCCTTTACAGGGAAAATGCTGTCTGGACCAGGACTAAGAGCCATTTGTGTGGTCCTCACCAAGATTCCAGATATATTTCCCACATTCTTTGGAGAAATATATTTCTTACCTGATTTTCAGCCTCTCACTCTGTTTCGAAGTGTGATGGTTGCATATGTTTCCTGGCTGGCTTGGCAGAGCTGAGTGTGGTATATTGTGCCTTGCTGCAGAGCCCTCAGCAAAATGGATTATGGAGGTGTATATTGCTGTACTTATACCAGGTCTTGTTTCAGTCTGGAGGTCCATAGATCAAAAGCTAAAAAGACAGAGCCAACTACAAGAAAGACTCAGGGTTGGGAATATTCTCATCTGCAAAGAAAGCATTGACATTTCTATCTATTTAGCTTATCAAAGTGAAGGGTCTTGATCACGGAATAAAGCCAACAGGGGAAGAATTTGTCTAATCTAAGAAAGATCTTTAGTACTCAAAGATGTGAAAAGAGCTGAGAACTGGACATGGAACTAGACAAACTGGGAGTGGAAATAAGGCCCAGAAGAGTAATGAGTTGTTGGAAGAGATCTGTCAGAAGCAGGGGAATTCACCAGCACTCAAGTCTTCAGTCCAACCCTGTCAGCCTTCTACATGGGCTGCATGGTATGAGGAGAAATTCTGTGTGATACAGGAGCTATTGGTGGAGGCTATGACCTGTGCTCTGCAGGAAGTCAGAGTAGCACTGCTTGCTTCTATCGTCTGCATTTGGATAACAAATTGTGATAGTCATAGCCCTGTGGCTTGTCTCCTCTGTTCCTGGCATGCAGTGTTCCTCGGTGTTTTGGGATACTAGAGTACTCTGTGTATTTGTCACCAGCACTTGAAAGCTTTCTTGCTGGCCAGGTGTGCCAAGTTGCTGTAGCCAAATGGTATCTAATTTAGGCCATATCCAGGTGGTCATGGCTTTAACTAACTGTGCTTGAGGTCTGTGTCATCCAGCACTAGAGACCTGTGCCCAAATGGTGGCAGCCACACTATGGGGCATAGTTTTCTCTTGTCCCTGTCATGGCTATGAGGTTGATCCTCCTGACTTTGCACGGCTGTGCCTGCCTTCCCTTCCAGAGGAAAGCAGGGTGCTGGGGAGGCAGCGGAGAGCAGTGTGGGCTCTGGTCTCATTCCAAGAGCCCACAGTGTAAAACACTCTTGTGTCAACACAGCTAATCTGAGGTTAACTCCCTTTGCCTCTCCTTCTCTTACCTCTACAGTAAATTGCCCACATATCTTCCTGATGGCCTCTTTAAAGCAGAACAGATCAATTATATGGAAATATATATGTAGTACTCTAAAATAACAAGCCCTTCGAAACACCTT
The DNA here is from genome assembly GCF_000695815.1 of Acanthisitta chloris. Classification (NCBI taxonomy): domain Eukaryota; kingdom Metazoa; phylum Chordata; class Aves; order Passeriformes; family Acanthisittidae; genus Acanthisitta; species Acanthisitta chloris. The sequence continues at coordinate 76,158 of NW_008666441.1, read as the reverse complement.
ACTAAGTCTGCAATGCTGCTTGCAGAACATAGAACTAATTGGTGTGAAACTGCTATTTACAAACAGTTTATCTCCTTGCCTATAGGTTTCTGGGAGGGAAGAAATAGGGATGTCTGAAAGGAGGAGGTGCTCTTTGCAAAAAGTGCTTTCTGTGAGAAATAGAAGTGCAGTGGCTTTCATGCAGTCAGGGATGCTTCTGCTCTGGACCCAAGTCCTAATTCTTTTACACACCTGCGCAGTACTATATGTATTATTCCATTTCCTTGAGGTCTAGCACTTTAGTACCTGTACATATGAAGAAGCCATGAGGTGGCTTTTAGGAGCTCAAGAACTTCTTAAAGGCTTGAACAAATATAACTCTAGTGTTTCATATCTCACTTCCTTCTCTGATGGAGGCACTGTCTCTGTCTCATCCCTTCTGGGGTGAAGCAGAAGGGGAGGTAGTAGGGAGGATAGAATATCATTCTATGTGCTCAGTATTCTTTCCCACTGGGAATGGAGTATCAGGATTTGATATTTAGTTGATGATCACAGAACTGAGGAGCCTGAAGCATTATTGGGAAGCTTGCTTGTTTGGAGAAGGTGTGTGTGGGGAGGGGTATTTAGAAGGAGTGCTGACTGCCAGCTAGATCTCATCCCTAAAGCTGGAGAAAACATTTGACATTGTTTTGGGGCAGAGGTCCAGGGGGCAGGACCATCTTGCCTAAGGAGCAGCTGTGAGAACTGCTGTAAGCAATGAGTGTATATTACTTCTAAATGTATCTATGTGTCAGAAACAATGCAGGCCATTTCCTGATAACATAAAATCTTTGATGCTTTTGGGAGCCCCTGCCAGAATTTGGCCTCATTGAAGAGAATGTTCATAGCCTTGAAAGAAGAGCCTTGCTGTAAAACCCCATCTGCTTTTCTGAGATTTGAGGGACTTTAGAAGGGTGGACCATAGACCTCTGCAGTGGGGAAAAAAACAATACCTACTGCTTCAAACTAGAAGAAAGACTAAATAGCACATTCATATCTCTTGTATGGGTGTTAGCAATACAGGTGGAACTGCAACAAGGGTGTGGGGCAGGACAGTAAAGCTGCTATCCCCATTGTTGGCAGCTTTGGGGCTGCATATTCTTCCTTCTTGTGGTGGTGGTTCCAGCCTTTTATTTCAGCACCTTCACTCCTGAGGAAGTGATCTGGGGTACTTTCCTCATGCATGACACATTTGCTGGAGTGATGTTCATTGAAGACAGGCACTAGTTTGACTCCTGCAATGCATTTTGTTCTGGATCCTGTCCTGCTCCCTAAATGCATCCTTTCAGCCTCATGACTCCTCTTTTCCTCAAAATTCCCACAAAATTGGCTCAACATTTCCACCTGATGCTGTTGGGGAAACCCAGTCCTTTTTTTTTCTTTTTTTGTTTTTGTTTTTGTTTTTGTTTTTGTTTTGTATCCCCAGGACTGTAGAAGGGACCTGCCTGTTTTTAACCCTCAATCTAGTTTCACAGCTGCACCCATGCTCTAAGCCTAACCATATGCTTTGAGCTGTGAGGACTCTTTGTCTCATCTTTACTTTGTCTTTTATACTGCCTGGTCCACAGGAGGAGAACTGTGTCTTTCCACTCTGTGCAGCATCTGGCAAACTGAAGGCATCTGACACACTGTCAGTACTTAACAGAAATTAAATAGTAATAATATAAAGATACCTAGAGAGATTAGAGACTTGGTACGAAAACAAATGAAGATTCAACTTGGCAAAAATGAAAGCTAATGCATTTGGCAGTGGTGGGAATGTGGAGAAATGGAGCCCTCTATGAATATTTGAAGTGTGTAAACACCAAGTGGAGAAGGAATTAGTTAATGTGCGTTGGGCAGAGTTAGCAGTGATGGGAAGAAATGCAAAAGAGAAAATGCTTATGGTGAAGTTCATTGAGCTATTAAATAGTTTCCAAAAGGAAAGCTAGACATTACTTTGCCTGAGATGCATAAAAATACTATAACACACTGACTGAAATTCTGGGACCAGTCAAGTCAGTGAGGAAATTTGCTCTGACACCACCAAAGCCAAGATTCCCTCCCCAGATAAACATGAAAGTGAATTGGCAGCAAAACTGACCTGTGATTGAGTGTTTGCTGTTTGCAAAGCTGTTTGGATAGTTTCCCACCAATGCAATATATAAAGGTGGCTTATGAGAAAATATAAACATAAAATACCAAGTATGGCATTGTATATAAATAAGACCAGGGTTTTACAGTTCAAGGCATTGTTATTCTACATAATCACAGCATGCAAACATCTGCAGAGTATGCAAATAATATATGAAGGTATTTAGTATGAGCACCATATAGATTCTTGGGGAGTTGATAGGCAACAGTGGTTTTCAATCTTTTTTAGTTTGCAAATCCCTACAAAATTTCCTGAGACTGAGGAACCCTGTATGGTGAATTAACATAACAGTCTTGTTTATTTTTATGGAAACTGTAAATATATCTCATGGATCTTTAAGGGACCAGAATCAGAATGTGAAAACTTTGCAAGAGGATACCTGGATTGTATTCAGTTGTGATAGATGTTTGTAAGGCAATTATATTTAGCTATATTTTGATGTAATTATTATTTTGTGGGTTTTCAGGTGCAACTTTGTCCATTGTTGGAAAGCCTTGGTTTGTTTAAAGAGCTCAATGCATATTGAGCCAAATCTGCATGCACTTGCATTTCTTTACAAGCTTTAGGCAAAGTGTCAACCTAGACTTTACCTTGAACAGAAGAGTTAAGTCAAAGCAGCAGTCAGTCTTGGACAAAGGTTGGTGATCTCAGCTGCTCATCACCAGAAGATATCCCCCTTTGCTGGCATAGCTACACTTCTTGACAAAAGTGATAGGTGGTCTAAATAGCTGGGGAGTGATTATTCATGTATCTGTGTGAAGAGATCAGAGATGACGATTGTGGCAACGGTTGAGTTGTTGTTCTTCACAACTTTTTACTCCCTGGCTTCAGCCCACATAAGATTTGTGGGCACAGACCCAGTTGAAGGAAGTTTTGGGTTGTTTTGTTTTCTTTGCTCTGCCTGCTAAATAAGACTACACGCAATGGTCTTGAGGGAGTTCTCATTCCCATGTGAAAGTGAAAATAGCAAGTAGAAAGTAGCAATCGAAAGCTCCTGACCTGGAGAGTTCAGAGCAGTATGGTCTGCAGCTTTTGAGGGACGTCATGACAGCTGGCAACAGAAATGGAAATTTTGTCTCGAAGGTAGGTTTGACATTTTGAAATTGTATGTTGTAAAACTGGGATGAAAGCCCCAGTTGGGTTAGTGGCTTAATTTGTGAAACACACGTTCAGTATTTTTAGTTTAATTGCAACATAAATATTTTAAAGATATCTGAAATACTTTGTGGAATATGTATTTACACTCGAAGGTGCTTTGATAACAGTGAGTGAATCTTGTTATACAGTCAGTGTATTCATGCAGACACTGCACAGCTCAGTTCTGTCAGATCACTGTTTTCTGATAGAAGACTATACTGTATTTGAGATTTCAACTAAGGAATATAAAGCTCCTGCTCCCCTGAGAAGAGGAATACTAAACATGGTTACAAAAGGAAAGGATTTATTATTCCAGCATCATACTTACCAGCTCAAAATGAGAGTATTTTAATTTTTCTCTTTAGTATGACACCTATTCTTACATTTTCATGTCACTCCCCTGTCTCAAGGTGTGATGCTCTCTCATTTAAGGGACTAATTCCTAAGAAATGCTAAAAGCTGCATATTGAAATGTAAAAACAAATTACACTGGAAATGGGAGGCAACTTTTTACAGTGGCAACACATCAGCCATGAAAGTTTACTGAGGAAACTGTTAAATTCATCTTCCTCTAAGCTCCTTCTGTTGAGCTTGGGTATCCTTCCAAGAGATATTTTCTAGTATGTCTTCATGTATTGAACTTGATAGTATTTTGCTTGCATGGGGTGGTAGAGGAAATTAAAGTCCCCTCACCACAGATGTTACTGTCTGAAATTCAAATGTCTGTGTGAAGTAGGAAGCCCATACTAACGCTTAGTGGCCCAGTGTCCAATTCTGACAACAAAATGGTGATAAGCAGGTTATAACTGCTCTAACGCATCATTATGGACATATGGGGTAGGGATAAGTTTACCAGGAGAGCTTTTATGGTAAAAATGTCTTACTGCTGTAGAATTGATCTTGAGCTTGAAGTTGTGATATGACTATTCGCTGTGCAGAGCACAAAATAAGGTAGGGGATGGCAGGGGCATTTCTGGGCTGGCTGCCCAAATTTCTTTACAGCTGGAAGACCCACATGGAGATCTTCTCTTGCAGTGGGAATGTTTGCAGCTTGGCTATTTGAACTCTTTGGTTTCTTAATCATTACTGCTCAAGATCATATAAGTATTTGATTTTTGCCAAACTAACCTAATATATTCTCTTACTCCTGAAGAAGGTCAGAAGCTACTTGCCCTTCTCTCCTTGGGATGACCTTCAAGCTAAAACTGTATTACATATTTCCACTGTTATATCTTTCCAACAATTCAAAATTACGTTACTTTCACAAATTAACTGAGTCCCTGCCCCTGTCCTTGCCCCTGGCTCCTGATGGATTTTATCATTTAATGAAGCCTGATTCGTTTTTTTCTCCCAAGTTTTATCATTTATTATTAATTTTAAACTTTTTTTGGGTTCAGAGAGATCGTGAGGTTGCACAGTAAGGCCATGCTCTATTTATAAACCTGCTAAAAATTTACAAACAGAAGATGATGTGCATATCCCTGTGGTACTGTCATTACATTAGGGAATCAGGAAACACAAATGGCACCACTAAATCATTGTACTGTGGATTATGAAGACACAATATTAACTTTTTGGCTGGGAATGGAAAGACAGTTCCCTGTGTACTAATAATTAATGTTATTTGCATTGTAATTGAGCCCAAAACAAGAGTTGCACTCAGAGCCCCATTAGGTGAGGAGTTGGGTAAATTTTTGCAGAGAGAGAGGGAGAAGACTGCTGATGTGTTTTACTCCGTGGAAGTGCTGATGAATTGCAATCATGGAGACTAATTAAAGCATCTGGATGGATAGATAAAATGGACATAAACCAGATTTAATTGATGGAGAGCGGGGGAGGGTTTGACAGTTAATTAATGTTTTTAATCAGTTGTGGATTTACAGGAGGAAAGGGAAAGGAGAAGGCTGATGGGGTCTTGGCCCTTGCTGATAGCAATACCTTGTGTATGGGAGTGCCTGGGGTCACATGGAGCTAGAGTGTTCAGACACCCATCTTTTCCTCTCCACTCTCATCATGGATGCATTTGGCCTCAATGCTTTTTATGTGCAGATTTTTCCCGCCTCTTAATTTGCTGATCCCTTACACTTTTGAAAGATGACCAGTCACCTTAAGGAAATTCTCATGCACAGATCCTAGCCATGCACATCAGACACAGAAATGGACCAAGGCCCTAGGGATTTGCAGACCACAGTTTGAAAAGCCCTTCTCTGAAAAATTGGAAGTATCACACATACACCAGATATAGCTCTTAATGTTGTTCTGCCTTTTGTACAGCCATTTAGTAAGTCCTAAAGATGTGTACCTAGACTGAGGTCTGTTAAGGTGAAGCATATAGTGAGTAAAAATATATGTGGACTCCAGGCTTCAAGTGAAAAAGTTATTATTACTTGGCACTAGTATGAATGGGGAGATCTCTATTTTTAATGGGCTTTTCACAAATTACAATCTTCCCAGTCCCCAATAGGAGGGAAAGGAAAATCATTGCAGCAGGTATTAATGCAAGAGTGTTTAATCTTATCCTTCTAGAATTCATGAACTGAAATGGGTCTTACATATGCAAACATACTGCTGACAACCTGGGTTTTTTGATATCTGTATATACATATACATATGCACACTTGATATCTTTTCTCATTGTTCGTCAGATTCAGAACAGTGATGATTTTCAGTGGGAAAAGCCCAATATTGATTCTAAAGAATACATATAACCAATAGCAACTGCAATATGGTAATTACAAAAATGGTTTCAAGTCCTGGTACCTGACATGGCCACAAAGTGCTTGCCTTCATGAGGTTCTACTGTGCTACCATGCTATGGGGACCAGCAGAAGGATAAAAATGGGAAATGACTCACCCAAAACCACTCCTAAATGCAGACTGAGAGGAGGGACAAGATCCAAACAATGGCAACTGGAATGCACCATGCATTGTAGAAAGTCCTTGCTATTCAAACCTAGTTTCACCCAATCCTTCAGGGCTCCTCTGTGATGTGCAAAAGAGCCGTGCAGAGATGCTTGACTGGGTACTAATCAAGTTATCTCTGGACTGGAAAACAATGCATCTCATTGACACAGGCTTTATTGTTCTGGGGTCCTGTTGTAACAACTGCACAACCCTGTACCAAGCTGAAGTATCATATCAGCTGGAGATAACTTGGGGAAGCCTAAGAGGTCTGTGCAGAGAATAAGGGTAAGAGATACCACTAGATGCTTAGAGCCTGTCTTATGACAATCAGCCTTTATCACTACGGGAGAGATATATGTGGGTGGCACTTTACTCAGTAATTGTGCGTTCAATTTCTGCAGCTTTGTATAAAGACTTAATCTTGTGTCTGCTCTCACTGCAGAAGTTGCTTTGATTGTGTGTTTGGGACTGAACCAATGACTCCAGCATCTTGCTCTGTAATTGGGCAGTGCTCAAAGGTGATATAAATGATGCTGTATGCTACCTGGCAGCAACTTAGTGTAACTTACAAGAGCGTACAGTCAGGAAATAAATGATGCAGGAGCAAAGGCAGCTCAGTGAAAGGTGTAAGACAAAGTGAGAGTGGGAGGTTCTTTATCTTAATTCTACCCGGTAGTTGCTTTTCTATCTACCCAGTTCTATTGGCCTGTAAATTACAACTACTTATCAACCAGAGGTAAAATGCAATATCATTTCAGTCACTTTGAGTTTGACCCAAAGTGTTTATATCCATGAAAAAAAAATGAATGATTGCCACTTATTTATTTTCACAAAAATGATAGGCCATTGTGCAGGAGAAATCAGGCTCAGCTGACGTTCACAGCTGTTCTTTTATGTGGGAGGCAGGCAAAATGAAAACAGTATGCCACTCATGTTTCTGCTGGACAGTATTTTGGATCTACGCTTAATCTGCTCAAGGGGGAAAAAACCATGGGGAGAATGCAGTGCTTAGCAATAAAATACATCAATACACCCAACATCACCACATCAATATACAGTGATTAAATTTATAGCTCTAGCTTCACAGTTGTTCTGCCTGAAAACTACCAGGGTGGCCTCAAAGTCCTCTGTTTCTAATCCAAACTGGTGATGCCATGGTGCTTCTGTCATTCAAAAAATCCCCAATTTGCTTTGTATAACAACAGATCTCTTACATATCCAACTTAAATACAGAACTGTTGCAATTCCTCCCAGGAGAGGCTCAGTTAGGGAGGGTCTTCCATCATTTAGAGATCATCTAAATGAAAAAGGTTGAAATTGGTTAGTATGAGTAGCCTGAAAACTGGAGAGAGGCAGGAAGAGTAGCTATTCCCTGCATGTTGAAGCTTCATTTCATCTGATGGGGCCTTAATACCTGCTTCAGAAACTACAACCAACATCAACACTTTCAGCCAAGGCTTCTGCTTTTTTACATATTTTCAGGTTCTGGTTGCACTGGCTGAGGTACATGACAGCTACCATCAGGCCAACTGTTAAAATCCTTAAAAGGAAGAAATATCCCTGATTTTGTGGGAACTAAATTTTAAAATACTGGTGGGCGGTGGATCAACAAATGAACTAAGTCTTTTCCAATGCTACCAAATTCTGTCTGTGGAACTATCACATGCCTCAGTGCTCCAAATTTTTCTTCTAGGACAACTGTTTCTCTCCCTTGACTGTAGATGGAGCCTGGGTCTGACAGCTGTGTATCCTAGGCACTCTGAGATACCCATCAGACTTGAATTTAGATGCCATAATCAGTGAAGTCACTATAGCCTCTGGTCTGTAGCTGGGGATTCAAAATCGGGTTACCATAAAAAAAGACTAGCCTGAGATTTCACAGGGAGAAACATGTGTCAATGTGGCATTTCAAAAGCATTTGGGCTCTATCTAAAATTGCAAGGAAAAGTAAGGAGGTGAGTGAATTACCTACACGGACTCTGACTGGGATGATAAATCTACGGTGTTAAGGGAGAGCTCTAGGACTCCATCCTGCATCTTTGTACATTACCCATTAAGTCTATGCTAGAACAGTTTAGAGAGAATATCCTAGTTGCCTTATCCATGTCATGGCTCTCTTTGTGGTGTCCAATTCAGGGCAGCTTCAAGTGTTCTTGAAGTATCAAAACAGAATATTGTCCAGGGGTTCTTAAACTTAAAAAATAATAAATTAAGCTTTCAAAATAATGTACTGAAAAAGGAGGTTTGTGCCTGTCATAGAGGAAAAAGAACAATTGCTATATCTTCTGATCAAAGATGAGTTTGCCATAAATGGATTACAGCTGATTCCATCTATATTGACTTCTATAAAGCACTCACCACTGTAGAATCTAAGCAAGGAAAGATCTGATCTATAGATATACATTCATGTATTGTTCAAAAAATTAAATGCAAGCCAAAATAGATGTTCTGTGAGGGAGAGGCAAATTTTCTGCATGAAAGCCACAATGAGCTACTTATTGTTTACTAAATATTTGTACTGGATTTTCAGCATACAGACAGATCATAAGCACAAGATACAAGCACAAAACAAACAAAAAAAGTGAGAGCATACAACAGAAAGCAAAGCAAATCATCGCATTACAGGATTTTCCAAAGCACAAATTATTTTCATGTAAAAAGCAAGTCCTATGCTGTATGAGATAAAGAAATGTTTAGCATAAATGTGCATCACTGACACTGATAACAGAAATGGATATTAGAATGAGCTGACCAGATTTTTCTGCCTTTTTTATACCCCTGGAATTTTTCCAGTAACTTCTTAGTTTGTGGTTCCATGATTCTAAAGAAGTTTTTGTTGAGTGATGACTTATCAATCTTCTTGATGATGCCAGGGCATGAGCTGGCACTCTCCCAGGTAGTTTAAGAGGTCTGTGAAGGAGATGACCGAAGTCACCCTTCTCTCCTCACCCTATGCAAGTTTGTAGCTGTGCCATTTTAAGAGCACTCTTAAGCATTGATTACAATGCTTGATAGTTATTGTCCAGGTTGTGCATCAGTGGGTCTGTGGATTACAAGGTTTTAGGAAAATGGACTTGAAAACAGTGTGTTCATCAGAGTACTGGGCATATATATATATATGTATATGACTAGCTGCAACCAGCTTGCATGGCTTTAATACTTTCAGCTGTCCTTTCTGCTCCTTTGTTGAAGATGACTGGAGAGTTGGCAGAATGAGACATATGCCTGTGCTTCAGTGGCTGCAGCTCTCATCTGATGTATTAGCACAAACCCACCCTTCATTGGCAGTTTATGCTAATATACCAACCTTAGCTAGAGCATTCAAGGTGCAGGCACATGTTTCTTCTGCTTTACCTGCTGTTGGGGCTGTAACTTCTGGCAGAGGGACAGGGCAGACAGCTGGGGAGAGGTAGCATCTTAAATCATATCAGCTAGTCTCTTTGGAGCTCATCTGTCGAATACATTTATACACTCAGAATGGGTGTAAATTGACTCTATTTAGCCTGGGAGCATCAGTCATACTAAAATACACTCAGAATGGGTGTAAATTGACTATTTAGCCTGGGAGCATCAGTCATGCTAAGGAGGATGGCTTGGGACAAGGGCATGAAGCTTCAACATAGAGTATGCCTGCTTCCATGTTGTCTATGTTATCTCTTACCATCTTTCCTGTTCTCAAGAGAGACTGAAGTACCTTGGCTGGGTAACTTGCTGCATCCCTGCTAACCTATGAGTGAAGACTGGGATGCAGAGTCAAGCACTGGCCCACAGCAGTACCTGCTGCTTAACTGTTAACATGTTCCTTGCCACTGTTTCAGAATATGGCAACTAGCATTCCCACTGGCAAAGCCTGGACATGATATGGCATCAAGGTTTGGAATGAAACCACCTAGATTTTGTTCTCTGTCTCCTCCCTGAGGTCAGATGTCACTGCTCTACCTTCCAGTGATCACCCTGTGGTATTTCTCCCTGGCTCTGGATTCACAGAATCACTCTTGGAAAAGACCTCTGAGATCATCAAATCCAACCTCTGACTGAACACAACCTTGTCAACTAGACCATGCCACATCATGTTGTTTCTTGAACACATCACCTCCCTGGGCAGCCTGTTCCAGTGCTTAACAATCCTTTCCAGGAAGAAATTCCTCCTGATGCCCAACCTGAACCTCTCTTAGATTTTCCATCCAGGTAGGAATGCTTGGCTCTCCCTCTTGGGGTGAAGCATCTCACAATGGGATGATGAAATTCTATGGGTCATGCCTGGGTCCCTGACAGCCCATTAAACAGAGACAGCCTTCTGAGGGAGCCATCAGGGATGAGAAGGAGATAAGGATCACTGCCCCATCTGCTTTAACAGCTTGTGGAGATGATAATAGAATACATACCATTAGTTACACCCTACACTATAACCTAGGACATCCAGAAGTTGGCAAACACAAATGTGGAGGCCCAGAGGTACCAGGGTGTCTGGAGTTTGGATGGATGTGGCTGGTAAGATCACTTCTGATCTTCAGTTTTCACAATGTTTTCCTGATGGCATCTCACACCAACTTGTGCTGTAGTTTCCTAGATAAATTCATGCTCAGTTCTATCTCTGCAATTTCCATATCATGTTTATTCAGAATAAGTTGTTTTTGCTTCTCTCAGCCCTGCAGGGTTAACCTGTCTTATGAAATTCAAATGTCCTCCTCTTGCTTTCTGTCTTGTAGCACTTACTTCTTTTCCTCCCACCTCTTTGTGGGCTTCATGGACTGTGCTAATCTTGCAGAAGATACCAGAGGGTTGAGCGGGAGATGACTGCCCTAGACAGCTCCAGAGCCAACTCCAACCCCTTCAATATGGGCTGCATTCTGGTGTACTGTGCAGTACTTTTGAGCATGAGCATTACACAACTGAACACTCATTACTGAAGAACCTTTTTTCCTATTCCACTCTGAGGAATAATACACCAGTGGGCCAAAGATCTAATACAAAAGGCATTAAGAAGATAGGAATTTCTCCATCAGCTCAGCAGTTTTCAGAGTTGTGCTGAAGGAAGCTTCCTATTTAAGGGAGTATTTTCTCTCTGTGTTAATGCCTAATACGTTGAACTGTTATACAGGGTTTTGCTATCACAAAATAAGATGATAATGACAATTTTTGCCTGTGCAGCCAATGATTCTTTGTACTACTTATAGCTTCTTTCATTCGAGGATCTCAAAGCTCTTTATGCCTTAGCTCTTTAAGGGACCTTATTTGCTTAGACATCCAAATCCCACTTAACTGAGTGCTTAACTCATAGAAAATATTGTAAAACGTTAAATATTTGAAAAATTCTAGCTGATGTCTATTAACAAATAGGTTAAAAATTGCATTATTCCCCCTCATAACAGCATGAATGACTAGTGACACAAGGACAATCGGAGCTCCAGAATCTATTCATTCTGATTTGCAAATGGAAAGATGCTGGATTTGGGTTGTTTCCTTGTTACTTTATAAAGCATTGTATCTTAGAAGAGCAGAGAAAGCAAGGTGGTAAATTTGTTCTCACAAGCTGTTATCCATCATGGCAAAGGTAGGTCAGCCAAAGAGTGTGACCTAGTGAGAAGAACAGTGACCTTGAACCCCAGATGTCCAGCACTTGACACAATTTTTCTGTTTGCTCTAAGCTTGACTTCAAAGGGAATGTTTTGGTTTCTGTTAAACAACCTTTTTTCCCCTCTGGAAATTCTCCCTTGGAATTTCTTCTTGCTGGTAACATCAGGGCTTTGACTTTTACTGGACTGAAGGCAAGAAAAACAGTTTTCTTCACAATAGTAGACATGCCATCTCTAGTGCAACTCCTGTTGCAGACTTGGTGTCATTTGAGCATGTAACATGCAAGGGATTTAAAAAGCAGTACAAATAGTGTGCTGGGCAAATGAAGAGACAAGATTGAGTGTCTTAGCAAAATCATTTAAGTTCCTTGTCCTTTTTCCACTGTGGAGAGGCATTGGCACAAGGTACACACAGCTGAACTTAGCTGCAAGTAGTTTTAGTCCATTGTCTGGCTATAAAGAACGAGAATATTCCAAACATAAGCAAGGAGCTTTATTGCTTTATTTGCAGTCATACATAGCACACAAATCCTCATTTACACAAACAGCATGCTGAAGGCAATCATTCCCTGTGCAGCATAGGGCTGTGACCTTGCCAGATGCAGAGGTCAGGCAGCTGCTCTAGAAGGTATTTAGCAGCCTACAAGGTTAAGTTTGACAATTCCACCTTGTGCCCTGCTGTCTGAGTGCTCCTGCATGCTGCACTCACCTGCCTCCACAGATAAACCTCATCTTCCCTGATTGCAAGATTTAAGTTTTTACCTGAAAAAAAGACCAAAGGTTAATGTGGTAACAAAGCAGCATGGTTGTTATTTGGAGTAGATAACAAATAGTTCTGTGCCCTCTGCTGCATTGCTTTAAAGCTCTTCAATGAAGGGAAATAGTGGAATGGTATTCTGTAGCAATGCAGTTTGAGTTTGAGTGATTCATCTGAATGGGAAATTTTACATTTCCATGAGTTTTCTACATCCCATCTTCTTAAAGAAGCAAGAGACAGGCAATCATTCTGTCTGCCTGCACATCAACCTGTCAGTCCTGATCTTCTCTGGTATCAGCTGACTGATTTCAGCCAAACTTCCTAACAGGATAGGTGATTCAAAAGTTCCTATAAGTACCAAGGAAATTGGTGGCTAGACTAGGGAAACAGACTTAAATGAGTGCCCTCACTGGGAGAAAAGACGATGGTGAGTGCTGAAGTGTAACTTGCGCAGTGTGGTCTGTCAGCTGGCTGAGGAGCATGTGCATAGCTTAGAGCAAACACAGCATGTGCTGCCTCTTGTCCTAACTTCAGCTATGTCACCACAGGGATACTGCATAGGTGTATGTGCAGGGAGATGGGGCTGCTGCCATTTAGGACCAAATGATATTGCAGAGACTAAAAGGACTTAGATACCATGACACTTTAATCACAGATATATGCATTTTTATGAATTATACAGCTTCTCTGTGTAGCAGGAGAGATGACACAGTCTAGGAGAAAAGTTGGATGGGTCAAGCATAGCAGCTCCAACTGTGCCATGCATAGTCCCAGCACTGAGTGGAGGGGCTCCTTGGGTTCTCTTCACAAGTGACTCCAGGCACTGTCAGATATAGGTTTTAACAGGGATTAACCAATGCTTGATTAGTCCATATAAATTCCCTAAGTGCACCACAAAAGTCTCTTGCCACCTGCTGGTGCTATCAATCTGCTCATGTGGACAAGCAGTTCTTGGCATGTTCTTGCTTAATGTACTCTCCTTAAATTGAAGTTATTCCCTTATCCCATAAAGTTAACTAAAGTTCATATGCTAATACCATTGTCAACTAGGTCTAACTTATGAAAACTGCTACAACAAAACACAGGGAGAAAGTACAAGTATGTCCATAGGAGATACAAGAGAATAGCTGAAGAAAAACTCTATGACTTAGGGTTATGTGGGACATAGGACCCGAAAACATAAATGAGAATTGCATTTGCTGTTGCTTGCAAACAACTTGCTAACTCCAATGTTCTTGAGAGGCAATATGCACTCAAACCACTGATATGTGCCTGCAACCTTAAATTCACCTTAGTGAAGTTTTTCTGTGTGCATTGGTTATTTATTACTGCTAGAGCACTGTGGATGCCCAAGGGATTTCAGTAGCATGGGGATATGATTACACTCAATAATAAAAATAATGTGCTGTAATAAATCTGTCATTTAGGCTAGAAAATATTGACTGTTAATAAAATTACCTGCAGTATGGACTAAATTATTTTAGTACTATTAAAAATTCCAATTGCTAGTTTCATGGAGATGCAATTCCTTTACTGGGGGTGCAGAAGCTGATGGAGATGGTGGAGAAAGGTGGATGACTGCAGGACAAGGCCTGAATCTGTCACAGAGGAATTGCAAGAAATAGCAGTGGCTGTGTAGTAGTTTATATTCCTGGTGGGGAGAATAATCACTAATTTTTGGCGGGCAGCAGCCAAAACTGGGCAAAGTTCCAGGCATGCAGCATCCTTGGATCAGGAACATTCTTATAGTGTAGTTGGGGAAGGAGATGGGGTGGTCTCTGGAGGGTTTAGTGTCAGGGTTTATCCTTTCAGGCCACCTCCAGTCTCCACTGAGTTTCTTCACCGACTCTACAGGGAACAGGGGAATGGAAAATTTAAAGTCTTTGTTGCTCTAACTTATTAGAGCCAAGCCTTGTGGAGAGAGGCTACAGATGCAAATGACTGAACCAGAGGCATGGAGTGGGGCCAGGTGGGAAAAGGACTTGTTGAGGAGGGTGTCCAAGAGAGGAGGGCATGAAGGCACTTGTGGTTGGATTCAATGACCTTAAAGGTCTTTTCCAACCTAAATGATTCTATTATTCTACTTGTAGGGCTGCACACTGCTTTCTGCTTCTGAGGGCCAGTGTTGCCAGAGAAGGGAAGGGGATGTGAAAGTCCTGTTGCCATCCCTACTGAGAACACTGGGGTGGCTGATGGAAGAGGAGAAATTGGAGAACCATCTAGGAAGAGAATTGAGTGGGAGCAGAAGGTCACTGGTGATTTCTCAGCAGGGAAGACTCAGCCATATGGTTCATAGTGACTGAACTAAGTTGCAGTGAAGCATAAAGCATGGTAATTGCTATTGAAGAAGCACCCAAAGGTGAGCAGGAGGTATGGTTTGACTATGTCTCTAGGTTTGACTAGGTCTGAGAAAAAGGGAATGCAACCAAAAAAGAAAGTGAGGTTAAAGGGTGTGAGAGAAAATGGACAAAACTATTTCTTCAGTGTCTCAACACAAGAAATATGGGAAATGACTAAGCAGGAAGATCTCATGCATGAAAACAATGATGATTTAGTTTGCATTACAGAAAATGGGTAGGATAACATGTGTGATTACAATACCAATAAAGGAAGATAGGATCAACAGCAGAGGAAAAAAAGCCCAACAAAATTAGGGCAGAAGAAAATGAGGGTGTATAATCATAGAATCATAGAATTTAAGGGTTGGAATGGACCTTACAGATCATCTAGTCCCAACCCCCCTGCCATGGGCAGGGACACCTCCTCACTAGATCAGGTTGCTCAAGGCCTCTTGAACACTGCCAGGGTCGGGGCAGCTACCATGTCCCTAGGCAACCTGTTCCAATGTCTCACCATTCTTACAGTAAAAAATTTTTTTTCTAATATCTAACCTAAACTCCCCCTCCTTCAGTTTGACTCCACTACCCCTTGTTCTATCACTGAAGTTCCTAACAAAGAGTCCATAATGATGGATCAAAAAAGGGAATTTGATTTTTTTTTCTAAGCCATATTTTTTTCCTTTGTATAGAACTTCTGACCTGACATTCCCATGTGAATCAGGCCCACTATATTTTAAGAGAAAAAGTTAGGCCATAAAAAGATGCTTTATGCTTTTTTTAGAGATGAGATACTCATTAGAAACATGTTTCCTTTTTAAGTGATCCTGTAAGCATGATCTCATAGATACAGCATGATTAACAGGGGGTCAGTGTGATTCCATCAGATACAGGGCAAAAAAAAAAAGAGTTGTTCTCTGAAACAGTGAGCTGGGGCTCCCTCTAACCTCTGGAAACAAGCAGAATAAGGTAAACAACCCAGTTTAGCCCTTCCTGTGCAGACTGACCTGAGAGTGGGTAGGAATTGGGATACTTCTGCCTGTTCCACCCTCTGATTGTGTAAGTCTGGTCAAGTCACTCCTGCTGTTTTCTTGATTGAATGGTTCAAATATTACTGATCAGCTTCACTGTGGGCTATGAGGATTCATTAGCAAATATTTTGAAAATTCTTTGACATTCTGCAATGATCATGGCTAGATAAGACATATTAAAATTTAACCTGACCTCTTCTGATAGGATGCATGTTATGGGATCAATTCCCATGTCTAGAGGTCTTGGGCTTTGAATTATTGAGGGATTAAAGATCCAAGCTTTGTACAGATTTTATTTCAGAATGGTCTCTGTACCAAGCAGAAACAAAGCAGTGGGTCAAAATGTTAGAAGACTTTGTGAATGTATGGCAAGACAGTCTTGTCCTCTTTATTTTTTTTGTTGTTTTGGAAAACAAAAGAAAGGAAAGAGATTGGAGGAATAAAAAAGATGAGAGGTATTCCTCAATCTAACTGAATTCTACCTGGGTGTCACCACAGTGAGACTGGCTAAGACACATAGATCTTTTATTTTCATTAGCAGCCTGAATGCAAAAAGTAGCTGAGGAGGCAGAAGCTGGACTCTTCTTATTTCTGTGTGAAAGTATCAAAATGAAAGGTATTCAGCTGTCCTGGAAGGTCCCAATATATATTTCTACAGTTGATGGTCAAAGTAAATCTCTTTGGACATACCTCCACAATGAGTTTTGTTTGGATTTCTCGAGAAATTAAAGTGTTATTTTTGGGACAATGACATTACATACTCTGTTTTACCCCAACTGGAGTATGTTTAAGTTAAATGAGGTGAAGAAATAGACCATTTCAGCATGAATATAATAATTGCACCTGCAAAAAAACCGATGAACTTTCAGTAGGTGTACTACTGAATGTTCAGTAGAACTTCAGAGTACTGAAGTGTGTCAAAAATAAATAAGGAGATACTTTATATAGTGGTCACACATGGGAAAAAAACCCATAAAAATGTTCAAAACTGATAAAATCCAGATCAAAACATTAGAAAATAATGGAAAAGCTTTCAGGTATTTTAGAGTCAAAGCATGTGGGGGTTTTATTATTATTACTGCAACATTTATTGGGGAAAAATGCCACTGCTGGCAAAGAGTTATCTCGTCAGTGATGCATACATTGAAAGTCCAGCAACATCTTTTTGCAAGAGATAAAAAGTAAAAATCAAAATACGGTAAGCATTGGGCTTCTGAGCTGGTGGCCAGTTGGATTTAGGAAAGGCTGTGGAGGGACAGTGTCTGTGATAGGGTGAAAGTAAGGATTGAAATTTACTTGATTGGGCAAACATTGCCCATATAACCCCAGAGTCCACTTTTCAGGAGCATGAGACCTTCTGCAGGTATTGTCATACCCAAGTTAATATCTCAATCAATGTTGCCCAGACCTAGAATATGAATCTGGAAGCATTTCTGCTGTCTGGACCTTCAGTTCAGTGCGTTATAGAGGGGAGGCCAATCCCATAATTTCAAATAGTTTTTTGGATGTAGTGGCTTCAATATGCCCTTGCAAGTGATAAATGGTTCTCATTGCCTTAGCACTTCTTCACTTTCTATTGCTGGAGAATCAGGTCCATGCTATTGGTTCTGACATATCTCTAATAACGATGCTAGAACTTCCTGCAAACCAATTATGGAGTTGATAGAAAGGAATGCAAAACTGTCCTCGAGTATGAGCTGGAGATGGGGCATAGGGAGGATGGGAAAGTATTAAAAACACAGTCTCGTAAGCCCAAAGGCTAACAATATCAAGACAACTTAAAATACAAGGTAGATTAAAAAAATCCATTTGGCTGAAGGGAGGGTGTGTAAAGGAATTGTATAGAAAATGAACAAGCAGGAGATGGAATTGAACAGATAGCCACCAGTGCACACCTCAGACCAGGGAGGGGAAGAAAGAGAAGCCAAATCAAATCACACTTGCTTGGGGCAGGAAAGAAACAAGAAAAGGCCTTATCAAAACATCCAGAGACAGTGAGGCATCTGAGAGTTTCCAAATGAGAAAGTGAGGTGGGGGGGAGGACAGGAGAGTGGCAGAGATTTTAAAACACTTTTTTCTCAATTTTCTTTGCTTCATATCACATAATAATCCTCCTGCAGGACTATTTTTCAATATCATTGACTGCTTAAGACATATGCACCCCCAAGCCCCTTACCTCCCTACCACCAGTGGAGAGCATCTTGTGGATTAGCACCTCCTGAGAGAGTGGCCTGTTTGAGCCACAGCATATTTGTTGAGTTTGGGGAGCAGTAGTCACAAGGAGAAATGCCAGAAGAATGTAGCTGACATCTGCAAGTAGCCATTGTACCAGCCCTCTTTATTTATTCCATTTCTCTGGGATGGATGACCTTAAAGGATCAGTGTGGCTTCTGGGTAGATTCCTCATTTCTTCTGTAAGCAGGGGGATGGAGTGAGTGACTGGCACATTATCTCTTGATTGGGAATACAGAAACTCTCATTTGGAGCATTTTCCTCTATCCTCAATATATATCAGTATATAATGTATATCCCTTTGATAGATTTTCTTTTTTTTCACAGAATGTCCTCAAGTGAGCTTTTACCTCCTATTGCTGAACTATTGCCTTAAGACTATCCCTCTAACTTTCAGTGCCTGACCTCAGTGAGACAATTCAGATGAGCCTGGTGGCATTACCTTGGTGGATCAGAGCCTTAGATGATAAAAGTGAGTGCAGGAGACCTGTTATGTTTCAGTTTCAGTGAGACAACTGAGATAATGTTGCATAATAGAAAGAAACGAGATGAATTCCTAGCTGATAAAACACGCTGTCAGAGGGATTAGGCATGGCTTGACACCTGAGAAACAGAGTGAAATCAATGGGTTAAAGTAGAATAAGAAAGGCTTATACAAACAGATCAAAGGCAAAAGTAGCAGTAGGGAGAAAGTAGGTCTATTAGTAAATGAGGATGTGAAAAAATTAATGATGGCTCAAAAATGGCTGAGATTGTCAATTTGGTTCTCCTTCCCCCCAAAGCATCATGAACAAGATTAAAAAAGAACAAGAACAGTTTGAGAATTGAAAGGAAAACTGTAAAATGGCTGTTACAGAGTAGGTACAGGAGGCTTGCAACATGATATGTTGTAGGTCAGCTCTTCTACCAGAATGCTTTGGCTCTACAGGAACCATCCAGTCCCAGCCAGACTCTGATGGGATCATCTGGCAGCCTCTATAAAAAGCTCAGAACAGAGCTGGAAGATGTCTACAGAAGATGATTCTTTGTTGCAGGAATCCCAGATCTAAGAGATTTGAAAGGAGCGGGTAAAAACGATGAGTGTGCTGTGACAGAAAGTAGAGTTTATTGGCAGGTCCTCTCAAGACTGGAGGGACCGACCAGCTGCTTTACACACAGGCAAACAGCTGCACAGCATGTGTGCTAGGATACTAAAAGTTGTTAACTTTGCTGCAATACTGGTAATTGTTTCTGAAAAAGCAGGGAGATTTGAGGAGATACTGAAAGCTTTAAGAAAAGTGAGTGACCTTCAGAAAATAAGTGATCCTGTAAATAACCATCGTTTCAATCTAATCCCTGTCTTCAGTGAAATAATAGACAGAATATTTGGAAAATAGATAATGAAACCATAAACAATAACGAATACACAGAGACCTCCATGACCCAGTGTATTTTGTATTGGAAGAACATAAATTTGGAAGGCAAAGGGCAGCTATAATACATATGGATTATTGAGAAGTATTGGATAGCTTTAAATTCTGTATTAGCTTATGTGAATTTTGAGAGTGTGAAGGGCAGCTATAATACATATGGATTATTGAGAAGTATTGGATAGCTTTAAATTCTGTATTAGCTTATGTGAATTTTGAGACAAATATTGGAGAATGTAAACAGAGTTTCACAGAATGAAACCTGTCCTTGGGAGCTTGAAACCAAGGCTTTTCTAAACTGACAGCTCATGCAGCTTCAAGGAAGGCATCCTTTTCCAGACCTGGCAATATCTTTGGGGTATTCTCCTGTCCATGCCCAAGATACAAATGAAAGCTTGGCACTTACTCTTTGGAAGATCCCTGGTGTTACCTGGCAACTTTCCTCCTGTGTTCCACTCCTGGAAAAGTAGCACTGGAAGATCACTGAAGAGGTCCCAGGATCAGTCTTCCTTAATATGACAATGTTGCTCTTGCTATGCTTCCCTAGAGCAGGCTCACATAACAAGCACTATGCTCTGAAGGCTGTCCTGCATGGGGATTTTGAATATGCATGTGAGACTTTTGAAAATGTTTTCACTTCCTTTGGTAATCTTGACCTGCAAGTCACAGAGGTTCTATACAAAGCATGGTTGGCTGTGGCCACAATCCTTGGTTAGTTTGCAGACAGTGCATCTGGCACTCAGATTGGAATGATAGCGCTAATGAACATGGTGAGCTAAAAGAGTTATTTCCTTTCTTCCTGCTTGGACAGGAATGTTTTTCAGTTGAACTTATCTTTATAAATAATGCACTATTACACACAAATCCTATCTGTCATTTTAATTTGTTTCCTTTCACCTCTCCTCCCCCCACACATGTTCCTCTCCCTGTGGACATTTCTGTTCACTTTCTCTTTTTCCCCTCCAGAGTCTTCTGTGTAAAAGGTTATTTCCTTTCTTCCTGCTTGGACAGGAATGTTTTTCAGTTGAACTTATCTTTATAAATAATGCACTATTACACACAAATCCTATCTGTCATTTTAATTTGTTTCCTTTCACCTCTCCTCCCCCCACACATGTTCCTCTCCCTGTGGACATTTCTGTTCACTTTCTCTTTTTCCCCTCCAGAGTCTTCTGTGTAAAAGCAAAGGAAAAACAGTGCAGAAACCTGCTATTTTGTTTATCTCCAAGCTGTCTGCCTGCTGTCCACATACATTGCTATTTTGTCCCAAAGCAGCAGAATAAATCTTTGTGGTAAAAGCCCAAAAACATTTGGAGCACAGGAAAGCCATAAGTCCCTTGTCATGAAGGTGGAACTTGGCAAAAGCACTTCAAGCTGGGGAAGTCTCTCAGAGGCCCAGGCTCATATAAATACCCTCATGGGCAACAGCAAGACACTGCTGAAGGAAAGGTTTGCTGCAATTTTTTCTCTTCCTCAAGCTCCAACAAAAGAGAGGAAAGGAGAGAATTTGCCCTTCACTTGGGTTCTGGTACCTGGAGTAATTCTTGACTTTGGCCCACTGGAATACAAAACTAAGGGCCAGCTAGCTTTCTAATGAATAATGCCTCATTAATAACATGTCTGGAACTTCACAGAAACTCAGATTAGGAAGAATAATCTAACCTGCATGGGGAAAAAAAAGTGCTGCTCTGCCATTCAGGCATGCGGGGAATGTGTCCAGCTCTTCCATGAGCATCCCAAAAGGCCTTAAGTAGCTGATTTAGGATCCCAGAACCTCGGCTGCTCATCTACTGAATTAAATTAATAATACCAAATACTTGTATCTCTATTTTTGATGGCCAGGAGTGTCTCTCAGTGTGTGCTTATCCCATGCATGGCACAACGGACCTGTGAGCACTGGTGAATAATTACAGAGAAATGTTCTACTAAAGTAGGTTGGGGTGGTGTGAAAGGATTTATGGTGGTTACAGAGCACTAGATAAAACTTGCTCTATAGAAATATAAATACATTTCAGACAAGACAGCTCAGTTCTGCCAGGGTGGAGGGAATGAATTCTAATATTTGCAGCTTGCATGGGTGGTCACCTCTTTAGCCTCTCCCTTGAAGAATCAAGTTGCTGCTGTCATTGCTGTCAGATATCTTGCTACTTGAGTCTTAGTTGCTCCCCAAAGCAAGAAGGCATTTTTAAGTACCTTGGGGTGTGCTGAGGTAGCCCAAAGACATTGTAGCTAGGGAAATCCTTCCATGACTTAGGCTGAGGCAGCACTAAAAAAATTACACCTGTGGCAAAACCCACTTTGAAAATTTTCATAAGGAAATTCTCATCCATTCAGGCAACATTGTATGACTGGAACAGAGATGTTCTGCAGTGGGGTATGAGCTTTGCCGAAGCTTACAGCAGAAAGAGGACACAGATATGCTACCTGGTCAGTATGGGTCAAGGTATTTTGTGTTGTCAGTGTCCCTAATAAATTCTCTTTTCACTAAGGTTCTTCTGCTGAGCTGGGTGCTTCTGGCTTTCCAGGCCTAGTTGAACTGAGACTCTCAATTTTTTGTAGGTGGATTTTTCTCTCAGATTTCTGCTTTGCAAGGTCACTATTTCTTCAAACTTCTCAGCTGTCTATGAGCTGTTCTCTGCAAGCTAGCCATCTTCTCTTAGCTTCCTAGGCAGGTGGATAGCCCCAGAAGCAAAATACATGGGAGAGAATGTGGGATGTCCTAAAATTTCTTTTTTCTTCAAAATATTGATTCTTTCATGGTTTTACTGTTTCATCTTAAGGAAGATTTCTTACAAAAAAAGCGAAAAAATAGAGCTTAAAGCTTACATTTCTTTTGGGGAATGAGTAGGAGGAGAACTATTTTTTTCTCACTGTCTCTAACCATGCCCTCTTACTATTTGCCTATCTATTTATTTCTGAACCTCTTGTTGTTAGGCACACGTGTAAAATGCTACCAGGCTAAAACACCTTATTGTCTGCACCAGTGGGTATGTTACACGTCTGCTTCATCCTGATGTCAATATTTATGCCATGAGCAACTGGTCCAGTCAAATACCACTTCCAACTACAGAAGGGCAGCCATTTTTTTTGGAAGGGGACTATTGGTTATTGGTGTTGATTGAAGAAACTATTGGAAAACAACCCCCTCATTAGCTGCTTCTAATTGAAACCCCAGTGCAAAATATCCTTTATATGCTTGATGTTGTTGGGGTTGGGGGTGTGTGTGACATCCAACCAAGGGAAGAGTTGCCTAGCAACTGTGTCCTGCCCTCAGGCTGCCTGCAACTGCCTGTGATGTTCTGCTTTGATGATGGAAATTCTTCCATCTTGTGTTCTGGGGGCTCTCTGTGTGTATCCCGCTGGGTGTATGCTGTGTGCATAGATTTTTCTATCGAGCTTGTCTGATCTTACTAGCTTAGGTGCCAAACTCACCTGCTCCTGCAGTTCAAATTCATCTTTGTTAATTAAGGGCAAGGGTTGTTTTTCTAACACTTGGTTTGCGCAAGAAACTTTTACCACTTGAGTACAAGTGATTTACAGGCTGGTTGGATAAACCGGTTCTTCTCCCTCTTTTGTGGAAACTTCTTTTTCATGTGCTCTTGGAGTGACCTTCCCATTAGAGGGCTAAATGAGTCAATCTACACAAGAGGAGGAGAGGCTTGCAATGAGTCAACTTCAGAGATAGCTAAAGCAATTTAAAAAAAAAAATAATTCAAATGAGTCATGCTAACAGGCCGTCAAAGTGAAGTGACCAAGTTATTGCTGTAACACTTATTTCAGTGTTCATTTTAGTTGGTAGCTGGCCTGAGGCCAGAAAGCAATGGATGGCTCTGCAAACAGCTGAGTCAGTGGAAGATAACACAGTTGCTGGTAGCTGCCCCAATGTTGCTGGTGTTGCCATTCCTCGAGGAGTTGCCAGCTTAGCTGCTTGTTTCATTGCTCCTCTCTGTTTCAGTCTAAATGGGCGAGTTTGTCTTAAAGAATAAAAATGTCCAGCATAAAACTGGACAAACACACTAGGCAACGGGTGAGCAACTGGCTCACGGCTCAGACGCAGAGGGTTATGGTGAATGGGATTACATCAGTCTGGTGACCAGTCCCTAGTGGGGTTCCACAGGGCTCCACCTTAGGCCCAGTGCTCTTCCATAGCTTCATAAATGACTTGGTCACAGGATTTGAAGGGCTATTAAGTAAATTCACAGATGACACAGAATTGGGAGGAGCTGTTGACTCTCCTGAAGGCACAGAGGTCTTGCAGAGAGACCTAGACAAATGAGAGTTCTGGGCAATCACCAATCATACAAAGTTTAACAAGGGCAAGTGCTAGAATCTGCACCTGGGCTGGGGCAACTCTGGCTGTACATGCAGGCTGGGGAATGAGATGTTGGACAGTAGTGCTGTGGAAAGGGACCTGGGGGTCCTGATCAATGGCAAATTGAATATGAGCCAACAGTGTGCCTTGGCAGACAGAAGGGCCAACTGTGTCCTCGGGTGCATCAGCCAAGGCATTGCCAGCTGGTTGAGGGAGGTGTTTGTCCTGCTCTACTCTATGCATTTTGGCCTAGCAAATTTTTGCTGCATGCTGTAAGATAAACAAGAGATGCCTAATTCATTATTCACTAACCTAAGACAGGACATAGTTGTGATCAGTTCAATCTGTCAAAGTATTAACCTGAAATCTAAACAATGGAGAAGATGTCAACCCAACACACAGATTTTATAGAGAGAGAGATATATATAGGTAATAGGTGTCTACAACATCCTCCTGAGGAGCAGCACTGATCACTCCTCTCTGGGAGACAGTGACAGGACCTAAGAGAATGGTGTGAAGTTGTGTCAGGAGAGGTTTAGGCTGGATATTAGAAAATGGTTCTTCACCCAGAGGGTGGTTGGGCACTGAAACAGGCTCCCTAGGGAAGTTGTCACAGCACTGGCCCTGACAGAGTTCAAGAGGTGTTTGGACAGCATCCTCAGGCACTTGGTGTGATTCTTGGGGATGTCCTATGCAGGCCCAGGAGTTGGACTAGATGATCCTCAAGAGCCCCTTCCAACAATGATTCTGTAATAAAAGTATCAAGTCTCAAACCTGTCAGAGTGGCCTAGGCAGTAACCTCTGGTGGAGGGCAGTTCATAGCAGGCTCCTGACTTACTGGGTATAGCAGAAGATCCTTCATGCAGACTTAATCTTGTATTTGGACAGCTGCTGTGTTAATGTTTGGTTACTCATTGAGCTCCAGTAACTTAAATGCTTTGGAGAATGGTACCATATTCCTCTGGTGTAAATAACCTAGAAGTTGTTCAGAATGAAGTGAGTCTGTAAAAGTGCCGAGTTGGCCAAGTCTGTGGACAGATTTAGTTAAAAAAACATGTCTCCCTTGTGAGCTACCTCAGCTGACAGCTCTTTGGAGTGGTAGCAAGCAAAGGTGCTGAATATCAGAGCAGAAAATGGAAGTAGACAACTCTAGCTGTGTTTAGGTGAGGACTCATTTGCTTCCCATGGTGCTTTCTCGAGATCACTGTCAGAGTCTCCACAGGAAGATTTTTTTCCCCTGTTTCTACTGTCTCTGGGGAACTGTTTGATAGGCACAATGGATTTGCTTGCAAGCACTTTAAATAATTTCCAGTGCTTTAAGTCCCAGAGGGGGTCTAATTCCCAGCTGAAGCTGCTCAGTGGCTCAGGTCAGAACCCTGGAGACAGCCTATCCTACCAACCAGTTCACCCTACAGGGCAGGGGATGTCTCAAGTACCTTAAAAGAGGGTGTTGTTATTTGTAAACACATGTTACAATAGTTTACCTGCATTATGTTAATACCATAATCATCACTTTTACTACTACTACTCTGCAGGTTTTTCCTAACAGTTCGAGGCCATTTCTGCTTTAAGAAAACATGAGATAAGATTAAAATAGATATAGAGAGTGGAGAGTAAAGTAACTTCTCCTGGTGCATCCAGCAGGCTTGTAGTAGTACCCACAGCTGTTCTCATCCAGAGTCATCAAACCCACTTCCTGGGTCAGCACCCTTTTCCTAATGAGAGTTTCCTCTAGTGAAAAGGAAATTGCTGAGCTCACAGCACTTTTGAACCATGGGTCTTTTCCTTTCGGTAAGGGAAGATATGACTGCATGTTTTCTTCTTGTTTTATATATGGTGTTTGATTTAACTTGTTCACTTTGCCTTCAGTGGGAAAGGTAATGGTATGGATAACAGAAGCAGTATGCAAAGAGCTTGCACAGCAAGAAACCCAAGAGACTGGTGTGATAAGAACTGTTAGAAGGCAGATGGGTGAGAGAGGGGCATTGTAGAAAGCATTCTGTTTCTTCTCATATTCTCTTCCAGAGGTACTAAAAGTCTGTATTTCCCTCACAAGGAAGTGCTGTTGTAGTGAGAGGCCCAAGTCCAGTCCTGTCCACACCATGGAGGATCTCTGTGTACTACATATGGTATTGCAGTGTCTAAGGGGCAAACAGTCATATATCAACAAAACCTGAGTCTTCTTCAAAACTAGCTAATCTTAATTGGAAACATCACAACTTCTAGGCCACACAAAATAGACAGTGGTGTTCAGTCTTGGCAATGCAAATTAGTGAAAGGAGGAAATAGAATGGGTGAAACATGAAAGATGCAAACAAAGAGTGGCAGAAAGAGACCAGAGCTGAAACAGAAGAAAGGATGCTATGTAAAGTGAGAAAAGTAGTTTCTAGGAAGATGCAAATTCTTTTGTTAGATCAAATGATAGAGATGGGGAAAAATGTGTAGAATTTTTTTCTACACCAGTCAAAAACCTCGTGCAGCTCCTGTTGGATACCACAGTAGGTAGCTACCTTGACTTGCTGGCCAGCTATCTGCTGTCATCTTGCCTTTCCAAGTGTTGGTCTTTTCTCAGACTTTTCAGGGTTCTCTAATGATGACTCCCATTGGTGACTGCTAAGGGCTTAGAACAGCACATAATTCCTATTTGCCATGTTATGCATAGGGAAATGACTATCTGATGCTGTTGAGAATCCCTAGCTGTCAGGAACTGATCCAGGGTGGTAAAAAGGACAGAAAGTCCTCAGGTGTAGGGCAGGAATGTAGGTAGGTCATCTGCTGGAGAGACATAGGCCATTCTAATTCATTGGTTTGTTAATACTGAAACCTCTCACGGGACAGGGTTGTGGAACACTAGCAAATCTACTCCTGATTCACCCACTTCTCAGCTTTAAATACTTCCAGGTACTAGAACAATGATGCAGGTGAAGTTATTAAGTTTGTTCAGACAGTCTAATCACACTGGGAACTGGAAAGCTATGCAGCAGACGTGGGAAAAGTCTGGTGTAAGCATGAATAAGTGTCTCAAGCAGAGAACTCGTTTTTATTCCTTGCAGCAGGCTCTATGTTCACCACAGCTACTCAGCTGTCTGAATGTATATGTAAAGCAGTATTATAAATCTGTGGTGCTACATGTGCGTTTTTATTCCTATTACACTGTATACATATTTTATTATGTTTATCATTAATATTCAGCATGGGGTATTAGCAGAAGTCAGAAGCAGTCAGTTCTGCTATGGTTCCTCCAATGAGTGCTCAAAAGGGCTTTCCATAAGCTGAGACCTCTTCATTTCTGCCTTGCCTCATGTGAGCTCCCTCTAATGCTCATGAGAATCTGCTGCATTTCCTCATCCCTCCCCATCCCATTAGCTTTAGATACAGTCAGGAGCAAACACACAGCCTTCTGGCATAAACCCAGATTTTGCCTAGCCAGATGAAAAGTGACTAGGATTATAATTAGTGTTGATTTGGGTCTTTTGGTTGCAAAACTGGAAGCTGATCCCCTCAGCCTTTTTCTTTTAAAAATAATTAATTATTAATCACCCCAACAGAAGAAGAAGGAGAGGAGAATTACTGCTGCTGTGTGGAATAGGCACGATGGGAAGAGGTATAAAATTGGCTGATAGGAAGCTGAGACTCTGGAGTCTGATTTGAGGAAATATTTGACTCATTAATTATTGCACTTTAAGTAGGCTCTTGGAGAAGGTATTTCTCCCCCTCCTTTGTCTACCATGTGTGACCACATGCTGAATATCTCTATTCGCTCTCCTTTCTGACCTCAGCACTGCTTTGAGGCAGCTGGAAGCTACAAAGACATTCTAGTGAATGAGGCAAACAAAAAGACCTCTGTGTACCTCAGTGCTTCAGAGAAGTCTGCATCATCCAGCAGGTCACTACACCAGAATTTCTCTGTGTTTGAGATGGCACAACTCCGCAGGGGCTTTAATTCTTCCTTGCTAAAGTAAAGGGTAGGCTCAAAGGCAGGATCTAGGAAGAGACATTGTAGGTGGGCTCCATTTGAAGAAGAGAGTTTAAAAAACAAATTAACAGAAAAAAACCCTTAGCAACCAAAACAAATCGCAAACAAAACAAATTAACAGAAAAAAACCCTTAACAACCAAAACAAATCGCAAACAAATAAAATAACAGAAAAAGCCTCCCACAAACCAACAAACCCCAACAAAAATCCACAGTGAATTTAAGGGGCCCACAAAGTTAGACAAAGTGTCAGAGTCTTTCTTGAAGTTCATACTTGATTGAGATAGCTGTGCTTGGTGTTGATGCAAGATAGGTCTTGCTCAGTGGAAATCAGCCTCTTGTAATGGTGCTTCAGCAGCAAGCTGTCCATTTTCCCTTTTTTTTTCTTGTAAGAGGAAACCCACCTTTCCCCCCCCTTATTTTCTGTGACCTCCTCATGGTTCTCAGTGCTATTGATCAAGGCAGTCTTCCATGGGCATTCTCTCTCTCTTTCACCTCCTGGTGTGAATTGTGCCTTATCAGCTGCTGCTCTTTCACTGCTGTTTGAGCCCTCTTTCCTCTTCTCTCTGCCTTTCAAACAAGTTCCATCATTAGCACTGCTCCCTTTCCCCCTGTCAGTGCTAGCTGTAAGGCAGGTGGTGTCACTCCTGTGTGGGCCACACTCAACTCTCGCGACTCCTTCAGCTTACCTTTTCATCTCTCATGTTTGCCTGCCTGGACTCTACCACATCTCACCTCCACTGTAACTTCCTACCTCTGAATGCTTCCTGCAAGGAACTATCTATACCTTAGTGATATGTTCTGTTTCCTCCTTGTGTGGAAGCAGCATGGACTGTTTTGCAGGGTACTCATCACAGAACCCAAGGCACTGAAGTTATACTCTTGGTTATGCTTCTTGGGCAAATGACTTGTTTCTCCATGTCTCTGTTTTTCAAGGCGTAAAATAAAGAAGGTAGCGCTGATCTGCCTTTTAAAAAAATATATTTTGAGATATGTGAGTGAAAACTGGCAGATGAAGGGCAATTGTCAATATGCTGCTTCTAGCACCAACTTTTACTAAGGTCTCACGTTTACATTAGTCATGATTTTCTTATCAATATCTTTATCATGTTCATCCTCCAGCACCCCAGACACACACATACAAGCTGCTTTTGCCACATCCACTCCTTTGTTAAAATCCATCAGCATTGACTTATCACAGTCTAACCTGTTCATGATTATCCTTTATGTGATTCTTCCCAAACCCATGCTGGGCACAGCACCAGCACCAGCACTCATGAGTACTGCAATTCAATGGGAGGTGGATTAGTACTGAGGAGAGATAATTCCCCAGTAAGGTGCTCAGATCTAAGTTGCATCTCTGATTTTCCTGAGCCCTCTGTGAATACCTGTGACGTGTGTGATTGTGCTGGTTTCAGCCAATGACACCTGCTCCTCTTTCCCACCCTTCCCCCCTTGCTGTCACACTTGACCCCAGGCACCTTCTCCTGATGTCCTTCCTTCTCCATTCTCTACTGCCACTGCTTCCCTGCTCTGTCACTGCTCCTGTCTCTTCTTTGGGCCATTCCCACCTTGTTTCCCCCACCTCTCCACTTGCTGTGATGTTGATGTGCTGTGAGTGCAATGTCACAGCTGGCTGTGTAGGCCTTTATCTCTTCTTTTAATCTCCTCTGTAATGAGATGCAGGGATCTCTGTGCAGACGATGCTACACAGAAATGAATTGTTCTGTGTAGTTTTCCGTTATGCAACTACTTACTGCGCCAAAAAGAGCCGTTTGGCTGCTTCAATATCATTTTCCCTTCGCCACTTGATGGTGCTCTTGGACATAGCAATTCTTCATTGTGCTGCGGGAAGGGCCAGTGCAGCCAGTGTCTTCAAAATTGGCCACTGGCTCTGAGGACCTTGATTATTCCAGAGCCCAGTTCTAATCCACAGCTAAATTCAAGCCCACCTCTAAACAAAGTGCTACTTTTTTTTTTACTTTTTTTTTTTTTTCCCAATGCAGAAAGCAGCATTATAAATTTTTACCTGTTAGAATAAAAGTCTGCTTGGTTCTTTCCTAGTCATTGTTCTCTCGAGTGGCTTATTTTCTCCCTATTTAGTCAAATTATTTTCTTCCATTTCCTACATTTTTTTTGTCTCACCTTTCAGGTTCTGTTTCCTTCATGTCGCTTTCACCTGTCCTTTTCATCCCAAAGCCTCTCCCACATCTTCCAAGTGTATCTCTCTGCTTATGTTAGCTTTTAGTTGCTTTTCTTTCCTTCCCTTTTCTCCTGTAGTGCTCTCTCTAGAGTTCACAATCTTAGGTGTAGAGTCACTTTGCATTACAGAAACCTAAACAACTCCAAACTCATCCTCTTTTCTGCATCTTTCTTCCTCCCATGACTGACTTACTAGTTGTGTCGGGAGGATAAGCATGCCCTGCAATTTAAAAGAGAATCCTCAAGACAGAGCACCTCAGAAAAATTCCCTGGGTATCTGCCAGAGCCACAGAGAGAAACGTTTGAACTGCTGTGAAGAAATTCTCCTAAGAAGGCTCACAACAATTCAAGTGCAGAATTCATGTTGTTGGGTATATCCTCGCAGAAGCAGAGTACTGGATAGCTTCGGCCACTGCTTTGGGGCTTGAAGATCCCCAATGTAGCTTGAGTTAAATTTCATTTTTCACCCTAGAGTAATGGTTAAACTCTCTTATGAAATGCTAGCAGGCTGGTATACAAGGCAGAGGTCATATAAACACTTTAGCCACTCAGGAAATGCAACTTCAATGGCTCTGAAAAAATAGGCGGGCGTTGTATGCATGTGAAAGGGAGAGAAAATGAAACTTCAATACAAGTATGGCAAATGAAGGGAGTTGAAGCACAGCCTGTTCAAGCAGCTGGTAGCCTGACCCTAAGGAAAAGCCTAGAGGGTTTGATGCTGTGAGCAAAGAAACTCTCTGGCTTGTTTGATTTTTCCTGCATGGAAGAAGATATGAGTCCATGCATTCTTTGCAAATAAATAAGATAACATGAAAGAAAGACTTCTCTCCAACTCCTGATTCCCTTGGAACAACCCACAAACCTCTAAATTTTAGTTAGTGGAATGGAGGGCAGAAGGAAAAATGACTCTATGAATTTTTTAACAAAGAATCAGAGCTCTAGAAAATGTATCTTTTCTGTGAATCTCAAAGCAATGTATAAAGGAAGAATATTTTCTTCTCCCCATTTTTATGGAGATGAATACTGAGGTCACCCACCAAGGTGAAAGCTTTGATGAGGGACATCTCTTAACTCTCAGAAATCATATTCTTAACTCCCTATCCCTGCCTACAGCTACCTACCATGTTGCCTAACATACTGTCAGCAGTCCAAACACACAGAGAGGAAAGAGTTATCTGCTGGTCAAAGGTGAGGGCTCAGCTTTCACACTGAGCAGTTTTACTGATACCACTGTGCAATCTTGAACAAGTTGTTTGGATTTTGTTGTCATTCACAGTGATGTGCATAGGAAGTTCTGCTATAGTGTGAGCCCCTGGGTCAGGTTCCAAGTCCACTTCTGAAAGAACCTTAGAACTACGCCTAGAGTTGCTATCTCCTGTGAGACAGGACCGATGCTGTAAAGCATCATGAAGGCAATGGAACTGGTAGGCCAGATTTGCCATGTGTCCGAGGCAATGTTACAGTTCTCTAATCTGGTCCTTTGTGGTCAAAGCTAGTTTGTCTTTTGTAGAAGTTTCTAACCCACAGTGTTCCTGTAGATCTGAAATGCAAGAGACAGCCCTCTATCTGGGATATGATGTCGTGACCGAATCTGTGTGAGTGAGATCAGAATCAGCCTCTCAGCACTTAGGAAATTATTAGAATAATATTGACTTAGTGGGGCATTGTGACAATTAGTGAAGGACTGTAATATATTTTGAAACCTGCAGATGACAGTGGGAGAACATAATGATCATTTTCCTCCTTTAGTTCTTCTGTATATGGATCTCAAAGTACCCCATTAGCATTATTAAACTCCAGAGTTCTGTGTGAGGGTGTTAAGTAATTCAATGAATCCATGGTCATAAGAATAATTTTTGGTTGTCTGTACACTGTACATCATGTTGACTTCCATCTTCATTGCAGCACCAGTGATATAACTCTTGTTCCAAAAGAACAGTCACTTGCCACTTAAAAAACCCCATAATATCTCCATTAATTTTGATCAGCATGAGGACGATGCATTCCATTTAGTGAGTACCAAGCCTAACCAACAAGCAGGATGTGACAGTTTGCACCTGAAGCCAGAGTGTCTTAGCAGCCTTCCAGCATCTGCTGACATCATCTCTCTTGCAAGTCTGTGAGAGAACTGGACTTGTATTACCTCAGAGGCAGCCCTGTGTGGGAGAGAGGAGACTTCTTGTTCCCTGGAATAGGGTCAGGGCCTCTTTGAGGCTGCTTTTAAGGAAGAAACGCAAAGATACAGAGATCTCTTTCAAACATGACCTCTTGGGTTGTGCCTGATATTAGTGAGTTACAAAACGTTTATACAATTACCTCAGGAATCCTGAACTCCTTTCTGGGCACATCTGCTTCTCTCCTATAATGAAGTAGAGCAAGTAGAATCATAGAATCAACCTGGTTGGAAGAGACCTCAAAGATCATTGAGTCCAACCCTACCGTCGTTACTAGGCTATGGCACTAAGTGCCACATCCAGTCTCATCTTGAAAACCTCCAGGGATGGTGAATCCACCACCTCCCTGGGCAGCCCATTCCAATGCCTGATCACTCTCACTGTAAAAAATCTCTTCCAAATATCCAGCCTAAACCTCCCCTGGCAGAGCTTGAGTCTGTGCCCTCTTGTCCTACTGCTGGTTGCCTGGGAGAAGAGACCAACCCACACCTGACTAGGCTCCTGGTTTTGGTCCTCTGAATCACATCTATGTTAGAAATTCTATTAAGACTGTGTGACGATCTCCCTAATGTTCCACTTGACAATCCACTTCAGTCAGAGACTCCCCCTACCCCAACCACCTGTTTTCCCACAGCTTACAACCACTTTCTCCAGAGCTCCTCTGCTAGAGCTGCTCAGCCTCTACACTGGGATTGTCTTCAAAAGGACACCATCAAATCGTATCAACCCCCATATTGCGAGCACAGTGTAGACTCCGCTGTCTGTTCTTGTCAGCCTAAATATAGTTATAACCCTTGAAAGCTATGAGGAGAACAATAGAATAAAGGTAAATTGAGGGGATGTTCCTTCCACTCCCTTTTTCCCGTGAACACACACGTCTGTGTGTTCAAGTGCAATCAGAAAAAGCTCTCTGAACTGCTTGGATCTGAGCTAGCAACCATCATTTCCATACAAGGGGGGGCACCAAGCATGAGATAATATGTTTTAACATGCCTGGAGTACTGCTGGCTCCTGGCAGGGCTGCCTCAGAATATGTGGACTTCAATATGCTGATTTTACCACAGTTTACAATACTGACATTTGAATAATCATGTAAGGGTGCTAAGCAGAAGACCTTGCTTGGGTGACAGTAGTAATTCTCTTTTCTCAGGGTCCTCCTCACTCTTCTGTGGAGAGTCACATACACATTTATTTCTGCATCATTATGCATGTCTATACATGTAATGTGGAAAAATAGCATACAGCTTTAAAAAATAGTTGTGTCTTCTGTAGAGGTCCACAGTGAATGCCCAGAGCTTCCAGTACAAATACAATTTCCACTCTGGGCCTCAGAAATGTGCTTTTTTTCTTTATTTTGGGAAAAGTCACATACTTTACCAGCACAACAATTACACTATGCAGTGCTAGAGTAACAGGGGAGGAAGAAGGAGATTTTTCTCTCATTTTGCTTTATACCTTTGCAAATCATGACTGGTAGCCTATGAATAGGGCTGTTTGAGCTATGAGGTCTTGTCTGGGCCAGTGAGATTTATCTATACATGCTCAGAACTGCTCTGAATGAGCAGGCAGGGTTGCTGTTTGTTTTGCTGTGATCACTACCTGGCTCAACACACCCCTCACGTCCCCCAGGGCTTCTGACAACCCAGGACTGGGGGAAACTACGACTGAAGAGGCAAGCAGAAGAAGGGCAGGAAAAAATGAGTAGGGACACCCAAACCATCAGGAGAGCTTGCATCTAATCGCAGCTGTTCCACCAGTGCACTGTGAAGACCCAAGCAAATGACTTCCTTCTGCTATGCCTCAGTTTCCCTGTTAATTAAATAGAGATAATAATACACCTCTCTCAGGGACAACACAGTGAGAGATCAGTCAGTATCTTTAAAGAGCAGTGAGATCCACAGATGAAAGGTGCTGCGGAAGAGCATTGTTAAAAGTCCACAGTGAAACCCCACAAAACCTCCTGAACTGAGCCCTCTTGTCAACCTGGATATTTTCACTGCACCTTTGAAGATGAAACTCTGCCGCTTACACTACTTTGCTTCAATTCAGTAGGTTTTAAGAGGCCACAGGGGGACCTGTTAGAGTTAAAATGGATTGAAATTGTCTTTGAGCCTCTAGAATAATGAGTATTTCCTTTTCTTTACATTTTTGGATCCAGATGAGATGCTGTTCAGTTGCTGTCATTCTGCCAATGTAAGCCTTTCTATCGCATTGAAACCCGCACTCCTAGGGTCAGGCATTTGCAAGCCGATGAACATTTTTTTGGAAGTACATTAAGCAAAAGAAACTTAGGTAGGAAATTTTAATTACTTTTAAACTCTAAGCTACATCTTGTTCTCCCCATTATACACCATTTTGATTCTGCATTACACAGATGCTGGCTATTCCTATTATTTGAATTAAGGTGATGATCTTCTTAGTGTCTGGGCACGTTTCACGATTATTATTATTATTATTATTATTTTATATCTCAGCAGTGCCAAAAGGAGAGGAGAGAACATTAAGGTGGTCAACTAAGGCCTGATTCCCAGGCCTGGCAGAGACTTTCTGTGTGAACTTTGGCATGCTGCTCTGCTGCCTGTCTTTCTGCTTCATTTTCTCATCTCCAAAATGACACCTCCCTGCTATACAGGGTCAGTGCATTCATTGGTACAGGCTGGATCTTATAAATATGATACAAAGGGAATGCTCTGTTTCATGTCCTGTTGTGTTAGATGCTGTACAGGTATCCATGAGTCTGTGTCCCTGCCTTCAGGGCTTGCAGGTGAATGTGATGGTAACCTACCAAAGATATGTGAAAAAGAGGGAAAGATGCCATTCCTTTGTACCACAGGAGGTGAGACTGAGTTAAAACACAGGGACATATTATGATAGGAATAAAGCACTCAAAAAGGCTGCTTGGAGGCACTATGGGGCCTCCCTCTGTCCACAGGGCTTCAAGGGTAATTTCCATCTGAACTGCCACAGTTGCAAGGGATTCTGCTCCTGAATGGGGGGAGAGACTTGATATCTTCCCGAGTGCCTTTCAGCTTCATTTTTAATGCCTGAATACCATGGGGGTTTCCTCTAGAAGTGAAGCTAATAAGAAAATGGTATTTCAATCTCTCTTTTGATTTGTGGAATACTGAAATATTTTAGGGCAAGGTATGAGATACTTTAGGTACCACATTTTTGGCAGGCTGCCCTGCAGCATAAGTAGACCTTCTGAATAAAGGTGAACTTTGCTGGGCTTTTGGAAATAGCCTGTGATCTGTCCTCACACTGCTGTGTTCATACTTGATCTAAGGTGACCCTGCTTTGAGCAGTGTGTTGGACCAAATGACCTGCAATGGTCCTGTCCATCCCAAGTTATCCTATGAGGTTATGGTTCATGTTGCTGCTGAGAAATCTGAGGGATGATGCAGACTCAGCTCTTCTTCTTATATTTATACAGAGAACCAAATTGAGGAGGCTATATTTGTGCTACAAAAATCAAAGACTGGGATTCTGATTAGAAGGGTCCTCTGGAGATCACATAATTCAGTTTCCCCGGGACCATTATTAACATGACATCAGATCAGCCATGGTTTTGTTGAGCTGAGTCTTGGGAACCTCCATGAACAGAGATCCCACTGTCTGCTCTGCTCTGCAATTTGGTAGCTGAAAGAAAGCTTGCCAAAAGTCACTAGCCACACTCTCTTTTTGATGTTTAGCATAAACAAAGTCCACTACTGGGACTCTCCTCTTAGCCAAAAACCCTCTTTCCTGCAACTTCCCTGTGACTTCCCAGTTCAAGTCTAAGATTAGCCTTGATAATCCATGCTGAAGGGAATGATTACCTTCTAGTGATATCAAGAGTGGCCCATGTAAGACAGACAGGCTCCTGTTTCCCTTGGGCTTGGAAAAGCCTGGCAAAAATGGCAAAAAAAACATGTGCTGTGGTCTTTTGCGACGGTCTTGATTTTTTCCTATGTGCTCCAATGTCCACTTTCTGTATGAGCAAGCCAGTGCTTGTTGCCTCTGGAAAACACAGACACTGGTATTTTCTGCCCGCCAAGTCTTCCCACTGCAGTCTCATGAAACATGCCCTCATTGGCAGCAGGTTACAGGCTTCCACCTGCGAGCAAAGGGCTCGTGGCAGATGGGTCTGAACTGCGAAGTTTGGTTTTGGATTCAGTTCTGGAACTGAACACTTTGAGTTGGAGTCAAAAGCAAGGCTTTTATTTATTTATTTATTTTTATTGGATCTTTCTTTTTCTCTTCTGCTACACTTTCAACTGAACTTGGGCTATTTCAGAGCTCAACTCCCTGTTGTCCAGGTCTCTGGCAGAAATATTGCAGGAAGCAACACAAATCTGGGGAAAAACAATTTCCAAATCAAATCAAAGTCGGATGTAACTGAGTAGCTCCCAGGTGAAGCTACTGAGAGCCTAAAGGAGGCTCAGTGCAGACATATGTGAACAAGTGAAATACTAAGCTTGCCTTTCTCATGTAAGTATCTTGAGTCTGTGCCCAAGCTTATGAGGGACTGAAAAACCTCACTGTATTGAAAACTCAAGATTTTTGTATGCATCTTTACACTGTGAAATATGCCGTGGTTTGTTCAGCTCCTTTCCAAACTTTTCAGTGCCTAAGCATGTATGTCTTCCACCCCCCCGCTTCCCCCACCCTTTTTGCAAGGCACAGGAGAAAACAACACGGGCAAATTTTGCAAAATCTATTTCAAGTCAGTAATTTGCTAAGTGCTCAGAACTTGTCTCTTTTTTTTTTCTATGTTAAGTAATTTATAAATAAAAATAAATTCACACTCACTCTAATATTTGCTTGTTCTTGAATTCTATTG
Organism: Acanthisitta chloris; assembly: GCF_000695815.1. Lineage (NCBI taxonomy): Eukaryota > Metazoa > Chordata > Aves > Passeriformes > Acanthisittidae > Acanthisitta > Acanthisitta chloris. The sequence goes on along the minus strand of NW_008666441.1, from coordinate 39,139 downwards.
GCAAGATGTGTGAAAATTGCCTGATGGTTGCGATCACCAGCAAAAGCAAAGTTACAGGGAGTAATTATGGATGGTATTATAGAACAGAAGGATAATTTGATCTAAAAATTCGATCTAATGCTCTCGTGCAGGGACGTATTTCTCTAAAAGAGGAGTTTGCAAAACAAAAGAGAAAAAAAAAGCATGGATGTGAGCTATGGAAAAGCAATTATTCTCTCATAATATGGGAACAAATTGTGCCTGGCTCAGGAGAGGTATGAAATACAGGAGAAGGAAGGGGCTGCAAGGAGCCTTTATGCATCCCAGCAGGGTTACTCAGGAAGGTTATTCAAAATGTGCAGGGAAGACACAAGCTCCTGAGCCCAGTGGGGCAAAACAGATATGAGAGGAAGGATATCAAGACCTTGTGGGAGGAAGGTGTGTTGATATTTTAATAGTGAACATGAAGGAGGTCTAGGGATGCATCAGGCCTGCTTGTGCTCTCTGCCCTGTCCACGATACAGATCAGAGGGGGCAAGAAATTGCCAAGGATGTGGGGTAGGGGGCAAGAGCATCTGGCTTGCTGCAACCTTCAAAGCTCCCTGAAAGCCTTTAATAGAAACACAAACAAGCAGAATTTCCTAGCTTTGGTCTTTTAAACATTTCTCTGGGATGCAGAAACACTGACAGAGGATATGCCTTTCATTTAGGGCCTCTATTACCCTCTTGAGATTCACCAGGGATGGGTGAAGACTCATGTTTTTCCCCACACAATGACTGCACTTCTCTCCCCTTTTTGTGTGTAGCCCCATAGTCACAGCAAGGCTGACCTGTGGAGAAAGCATCTCCCATCATCTGCCCTTATCTCACACTTAAAAATTGCAATCTCGTGCTAGCTCTTGTCCCATTAAAATATATGTGCACCAAGCCTTGCAAGGCATATGTTGTGAATGGTTTTTATTACCAGTAAATACGTATCACTCCCCTGCCTGACCTCCAGCATTGAGGTCCCAAAGGGCAGCAGCTATCCTGATGCACATCCATGCTTTAAACAGCAGGAAAAGTGCCAGTTCCCCACAAGCACTCACCAGGTTAATGGCAATATACAGCTCTGCTCACAGCTAACAAGATTTATACACGGGCTAATGACTGCATGTTTTCACTTTAATCAACACACGAATCGCCCTTTTATTATTATGGTTGGGGGTTTTTTAAACTCAAATTTAATTTATAATTTAATTATGCTCCAGATTGTAATTGTTGATATAATCCACATCTCTACTTCCATGTTCGCTTTGTGCTTCACCCTAACCTTTCAGTGAGGGGCCCAAGAACTGCAGTGAGCAAGTCAGTGTACAGTGATCAACTCTTGATCTGAACACAAAGAAACTCATTTGATGGCCTCAGGCTGATCTGCCTGTGTAGCCCTGTGTCATTTCCACAGGCTCCTTTCTCCATACCCCGCACTAGAAATCACATTCCAGGAAGGGATAAGATCATGGAATAATTTAAGTTGGAAAAGACTTTTAAGATCATGAGCTTTCAAGCATCCAATTTGGTAGCTGAACATGCTAACCATCATCTCCCTCCCACCTTAATTTTGTTCCCCTCATTAAATGTCACCATTTTGACAGCTGAGGTTTGGCAGAAGATTGTATGAGCTCTTCTGACCCCGTTCAGCACAAAAGAATTAGCTAAGCTTAAATTACTTTTCAGCATAAAAGGCAACAACGCAGAAATGAGTGGACTCCATAAGAGTTACCCATACCCTAAAGTTCAAATTGCTCGGAGGCCAGTGGATGTCTACCTCCTCCTGAAGTCCCTGAAATTTGGACTTCAATTGTGACTAACACAATCTCAAAGGAAATGTTCCTTTTAGCATACATACGGGTAGTGGTATTTCTGAATATCCCATTTTTGTCAAGGCACCTTAGCATTAGCCATGAGTAGCTGAAGTGTCGGAATATCATTTTTCTATATGAGGCATTGAGTGATACCTGAACATCACATTAGTGAAAATGTGTTAAGCAATGAGCCTTTGAGGATATTTTTTACTGCTGAAGACATATCTCAGTGTAGCAGTGATTTAGCATTCTTAGCAAGAAACACAGAGCTGGTGTGAGGAGCCCTGGGCTGGGAGGGCAGGGGGGCTGCAACATGGGGCAGTGGCAGGGCTGGTTCTGGACAACCCAGGTCTTATATAATGAAATAGGGACATCTTGAATGTTCAGGCTTCCCAAATGGCAGGCCATTCTAGTCTTGAACCATGAGTAAATTTTACCCAGACGTTGTCAAGGACCTGGGTGCCATTCTTGGGAGCACCCCAAATTTCTTACTGTACTCAGATCTGTTCTTTCTCATTGGTAGGGACAACAGGCAGTGGCTCCCTGGCAGAGCTGAGATTGGCACATAAATCCCTGCTGAGTATACCTTGATACAATTGTCTAACACATTGTGGTAGAAAACAGTTGAGGAGCATTTATAGCATATTTCTGTTCTTTAGGTAAAGCTAGCAAATGTGAATACTGTTTAACTCTCTTAGTCTGTAAATTCATACAAAGAAAAATATAAAGCAGAATCAAAGGGAATGATAGACTCCCTGGGAAGTCTCCTAGCCAGGAGATCACTTCCCTTGCTCCCTGCAAATGATTGCTTTACGGGGTACATTGAAGTCTGATCAAGAGCTCTTGACTGATAGAAACCGATGTTGGGTACAAATGCTGCATTAATGTTTGACAAGAGAAGTGAACAGAAACTGCCCTAAGTATAGCCCCTGGCTGTATATGTGTGATGTTGGCTGCTCAATTCTTCTTTGGTACCAGCACAGATACAAAGCCCTATCTTCACTGAGTTGGCTGGTCAGATGCTTGGAGGGGTCTGAAACATATTCTGCATCTTGATGCAAGATTAGAAGGGATAGTTTTGGCAGTGCACATCTCCTGGTGGCATATCCCCATTCCCCACAATAGGGCAACTTCAAATTCCTCTCTCATCAAGGTACCACACCTTGTTTCTAGACCCAGACCACATGGAACAATGAGCCTGGAAAAATCTTCTGCCACAGGAAAATGTGAAGAATTATTCCTCTAGCATTGTCCCAACCTGGACTTGCCTGGACTTCCTGGGGGGTGCCACTGTGGGAGTAGTTAGGGGTGGATTTTTCCTCACTAGTTACTTCGCCACATTCCATTATGAATACTCCTAGTGCACATTAATGCACAATAGTTTATTCCACTTTCAAACCTTGCTCACCTAAAGGCACTCGTGCTTTCTGGCAGGGTATCCATTAGGGAATGAATGAAGGGTAGTTAGTGTGCTATAAAAAATCACACCCTTGCTTATTGCGCACTAACTTCACTTTATACGTGGAATATTCCAGAATGAAGAGTGTTTTCACTTTAATCAATGCACAAACTACCATTTTATTATTATGGTTTATTTTTTTCTGATGTAATTTATGATTGAATTATGCTCCAGACTGGAGCATAAAAAATACTTTTATTCCAGTATAACTACTCCCCTTTGGAAGCAGAGTCATTATAATGGAATAAAGTCCATTTTATTCTAGAACAATGTAGTGCTCTCTACTGCCAGCAAAGGCCTGAATGTTGTAATTTATAAAGAGAGAAAAGCAAGGGTGAGAACAGGGGGAAAATTAAAGCAAGGATAGTTAACTGATAAAGGTCTTGAGAATATCATACACGTGAGGACTGAATATGGCCCATAGTGAGGAACACTAAGCATCCACAAACTAAATAAAAATAATAAAAATGCCTCCTGCCTTCCCCTCATACATCTTACGAGGTGGTAGAAGGGATTGCGGAGAAAGGATTGATGTCTCTTGCTGGGAAGTGAATTATTCAAACTCCTGGCTGCAGGGAGCTCCTACAGTTATGAATCCCGTTTGTCTTTGTGGTGTTGCCAAGGCAAAGGTAGCCTCTGGTTCTCCACAGGAAAAGAGCACCCTTGATGCTATGTTTCCCCTTGATGCTGAAGGCCAGCTCCCTGTCTCCCAGGTCTCAATACCACCTTGGCTGGCTGCAGCAGAGGCACCCTGAGGCCAAGAGTTAGGTGTGCTACTGCTCAGGGCTGGGCATTCTGGACAGTATGGGCTATGTATCCCTTAAGCATCAACATGCAAGCATTATCCTGTGCTTCTCTGTAGTATCTGCTTTGGTCAACGTGTTAAATATTTGTAATGGCAACTCAAAATGCCTCCTCCAGGACTACCAAGACACAATCTGGTCCAAATAAACTGCTGAAGTCACCAGCAAACTTCAAATCCCAGGTTTAGCAGGACCTAAACACATGCTTTTTACCTCTTAAAGCAGTGAAGTATTATTTTAACCAGAAGGCAGTTATAATTTGCTAAATGCAGCTACAAAAGAAAAATGCAATCACCTTCAATGTGCTTCTTTGTAAGTAATGGGCCAAACTGTCACGTCACACCACTGCTTCACTTGTGCACGTCTTGTCTTGGATAATGACTTGGTAAACTTTTAGGATGCAGCCATAGGAAAGAAGTATTCTTCTTCCCCTTCTGTCAGTAATTGCCCATGGAACAATCAGTTTGGTCTTGCTGAGGGCCAGGACCCATCTTTCAGAGATTTCACATTATGATGAAAAGGAGCAAAAAAACCAACTTTTTCTCCCTTATACTATAAGGGATGGTATCCTTAGCTCATACTCTTTACCCATACCTGCTCAGGGACCAAAGTGCATGAGCTCACACCAACTCAAGACACACAGCTCTGCTGTACTGCTGTACCTGCCTGGAAAGAGGACAGAAAGCTGCTGGCCAGGGGAATATGGAGGAATGACAGACTGCTGTTCTGCTGTCCCATTTTGAAACAGAGCTGGCCCTGAGGTGGGCTAGGATGGGGGAACATGTGGAGGGTCTGGTTTGTACATGAGATTAATATCATAATGCTGTACTCAGAGAGTACTTGACTTTTTTTTGGTATACACTTATGTAGGCTTCAAGTGGATGAGATGGTGGGTTATGAGGTTATTCCCTGACACTGCATATACAGCTTGAAGAACAGCTCAGCCACGCTACAGTGCCAAAACATCCCATCTGACTGCACCAGGGCCAGCTCTCTTCAAGCTGACCCCACACATCTTTCAGAGGTGTAGAAAAGTCTGCAAGATCATGCATATCCTAGCCTGGTGGTGCTATTAACACTAACACCAAAACAGCAAGATCCTCTGACAACAACCTGACTCGTTTCAGCTCAGCTTTTATTTCCAGGCACAGGGATCCTGCCCAGGAAACATATGTGCAGAGTGATAAGGGCCTTTAGAAGAGCCCTAGAGAGATATGGACTGGTGCTCACTCCACAGTGGCTGTATAACTAGAGATGGGCACCAGGGTCACAAAGGGAATTTATATGATATGTCAGCTAGATACACTATCCTAAAAAATATATTGTCTGTTTCTTGAGCAGGGGTTAGTGTGTCTCATAAAACTTTTGGCTACACATAAGGAAAATAAGTATTAAAAGATTTAGGTATAAATTCTAGAAAGATCAAATAAATCTGTCTGCCTCTGACAGGTAGACTCTGCTGTGTTTGGGGAAGAGGAATCTGTGGGAAAACCTTAACAGACCTTTCTCTGCACTGTGAGTATATTAACAGTGGTGACTCCAGCAGTGACCTGCTCCTCATCCTGGGGAAAGCTGACCTGTCTGCCAGCTCTGCTCCACCCCAGAGTTGGCAGCACCTAGTAGAGCCATTTAGAAGCCACCTGGGGATCCTTCATACGACCTTGCAGATCAGGCAGACAGTGTTATTTTCAGATGAAGTCTCCTTCCCAAGAATGTGTAGCAGTTTTGGAAAGCCAGTGAAGCTCCTGCCTAGCTTCAGGCACTACTTCAGCTACTTGAGTCCAAGTGGGAAAGACTTGCCAGTTGCTTTCAGCACTCCTCTTTGGCTATTGTTGCTCATATTTTCTTTACAAATCTATTAGCTTTACCAGGCTCATTAAATGGCCATTAGGCTGCCCATTAGCAGATGCTGTTGATGGCTTCACACAGAGGTCTCAGCATGGGCTCCTTCTTTGTAAAAGCCAAGGAGAGAGAGGTGGGGTCAGGGAGTGGAACCTGGGCTGCAGTGTGAAAGAAAAGTAGGAGGGAGAAAAGCCACTGCCACTACCAACTACACTTCACACAAGAGGGAGAGGGCTCTTGAAGGGTTTGTATGTGGGACAAGGTAATTGGAAATAGGGCTGAACTAAACTGGTAAATCCTAAATTGAGGCTGGTTGTTAAAAGGGCAGTGGAGGGACCAGAGTTCCTCATGTAATGACTGCCATCATGCTCTCCACCTTGCTTTGACACCAACATCACTTCAGAAATGCAACTGAAAAAGAAGTAAACCAGAATAACTCTTTGTGGTATAGGAAGCTCCTGGAGAAACCAAGAGAAGCATCTAAAATCTGGTACTCCAGATCACAGGCTCTGCCCACCTGCCAGGCAACTAATTTGGCAGCTGCAGGGCCATGCTGGGCACTTTGCAGCACTGGGACTAGTCCAAGCATGTGTGTTCCAGGCTGGCATCAGCACAGCTTTCATCATGAGCACAAATCATGCAATTATCCCAGCCTCTGTCTGCTATGCACTGCCATCTCTTTGCATTTCAGATCACCTGAAATCAGTTAGGTCCTCCCTATGAGTGCCCTGGAAAGCAGAGAAAGTACTCCTTCCTTATCCCCCCAATTACAAAGGAAGGCCCTCCATTGCTTGAATGAACAGCAGCAGTGCCTACAAGGAAGAACTAACAATTGCACTTCCAGAAGTGGTGGGAATTAGGCAAAAGGTGCTCACGTTGTAAAAGCAATAGTCATACACAGATGCCTATGTATGACTGGGAAAATACCCGTTGGATTTACATCATAAGGCTTTGCCAATACCCCAATCCTATCATGCAATGTCCCCATTGCTTGAATGAACAGCAGCAGTGCCTACAAGGAAGAACTAACAATTGCACTTCCAGAAGTGGTGGGAATTAGGCAAAAGGTGCTCACGTTGTAAAAGCAATAGTCATACACAGATGCCTATGTATGACTGGGAAAATACCCGTTGGATTTACATCATAAGGCTTTGCCAATACCCCAATCCTATCATGCAATGTCCTTTCCCAGTTCTTTCCCTAATATGCATATGTGCACACACACAGAGTTTTGCCAAAGCACCCCCTGTCCTGACCCTCTTCTCTGGCAGCTATAGTGGTTCTGGGTATCCCCGAAGTCTGAGCACTCAGGCAATCATGCTGAATTGTGTTTAGTGGAGCCAGGTTATTGTGATGCTGAAAAATGAGGACAAGATTGAGGCCATCAAGCTCATTTTTATTGTTCGTTGGAACTCCAGATGTGAAAGCTAATGGATTTGGATTGGTTGCTAGCAGCAAAGCCTCATCAAAGATCTTTTTTTTCCTAAGGGCATTCAGTGCAATTCACTGATTGATTGGAGGCTTTAGACAGTTTGAATGTGGATCTGTGTTTGGGCTGGATCAGGCGCTCAAGAGGAAATCCAGGCTGCAGCCTTCAGGCTTCTGCAGGAATACTGCAGCCTCAGCTCTAGCAGCATGGAAAGATCTCAGTGAAGAGAGATAGTTTTGCAGACAGACATGCTTTGTTACCTTGCTGAGTTTAGGCAATGGAGAGGGGAAGAGGAAGACAGACAAATCTTGGGACTATTTGAAAGGGCTTCCCCAACAGAAGCTTTTCTTACAAGACAAAGGTACACAAATTGTCTTATGCAGAGGGACAGCACAGACTTTGAGGAGTGTGGAGAGGTACAGAGAATTATCCTCTCCAGGAAAGGTGGAGGTGTCTGAAACATGCTGAGGACTCTGCAGAGGAGAAATGAAGGTTTAGGTCAGTCATATGCACCAGGGATAGGTTTCAATGACACCAAAATCAAGAATAAAACCTTAACACCAATGTAGTGTTAAGAAGCAGAATTCCTTTATTGCAGCACTGGATGCACAGGGGACATTTCCACTTAACATGTATACCATACCTCACAACAGCTAAAGTTTATATTGTCCGATTACAAACATATGTATAACTTTTCTATGAATGGTTATACATATTTAATAGATTAACATATTTCCTAGAACTAATTATCATATATGCATAGTGATTACACATGTGGGTTAAGTCCATGAGGGGCTTTGCTGAGGGTTTCTGATAGTCATTTGTGGTGAACGCTTTCCTAAATCTATATGTCCACACTTTGATCTTGATGTATAAACTTCCAAATAAGGAGTGTGTCACAGGTCTTGCCAAATGCCTAAGTAATATTGACTAGGATAGTCTCTTTGGTTTCTCTGGGCTTCAGCTATCTTTTGTTTCCACATTCAGCTTCAGTCCTATAGGGTGGAGTTTTAATTCTATGTTTAACACTATCATTGTTTGCAGAGAAACAACTTTAAATTTTTTTTAAACTTCTATGGTTTTTTTTTGGTTTTTGATGAAACTGTCAAAAAACTTCTACACTTTTAAAGCCAACATCAAGATGGATTCTCTCTGTGAGATGACATGGATTTGTGGGAGTCACAAAGGACCTAACTGACTCAGACAAAACATATGCTATCAGAGTTTCTGATTACAGTTTTACAACTTTTACTAAAAATCCTTCACTCTCCATCAGGAAGCCAGATAAGTTACAGATCTGCGTGTGTCTGTCAGGTGCTTGCTGCTGCCATGCCAGCTTGTCTTCTGTTGGCATTCATTTGGGTAGTTTGCTTCTTTGTCTGCAGCACAAGTAGTTAATCACATGGAGAACCTAATTAGGTGGTAACGAACCCAGGTGTCTTACTTCTCTCAGTGTAATAGGACATCTGCCACTGCTCTAAGAGCACTTTACAATGACTGACTAACAATGGCTGTAATGTATGGTCTTGAAGAGACAACAGCTTCCTTTAGTGCCTCAGCTAGGATGTGGCTCGTTGGAAAAGCCTGAATTCCCAGTCATCTCACAGTGCCAAAAACCATGGGTGCCTGACTGCCAGTCAAGGGGAGCCCGATCCTGAATGGTGTGGGTTAGAGAGAGGCAAGGAGACACTGGAAAGCACAGGCTCTCTTATGGGACAGGACTGGCTGAGCACAAACTGACCTTGTCAAAACGCTTTGGACAAATTTGTTCTAACAGAATGAACTTACACCAGTTCAGCAGTTGCCTGACATGGCTGCAGAGCCTTTGATCCAGTCCTTGTAGCCCCAGAACCTGATTTGCTGCATAGTCCAACCATACATATGACTCCCATGCGCACAAAATAGTCTTTTTTTTCTGCCTAGCATCCAGCTGGACTGGTGTGGCTGCCACCAAATTCCACCCTGCTAGATGCATAGGATTGCTGGATGCTGATGGGTCCCATGTTGTGACCAAATCTTGCTACATGTACTGTGTTCTCAGCAAGACTGAGCAAATCGTTCACAGCTAATAATCCGGCAGATACATTTCACTTTTCCCTCTGTCTGAGGAAAGAGATTATAATTTTCTCAAAGCAGTGCCTTCAGCCTTTATCTGCAAATGCATTAGTTCTCCAGCCTGCTGTTTAAATCAAGCCGTGTCACTGTGTTGTGGCTGGGTGACAGTCACATTAGTTTGCCTCTGCTCTCACCTTCTGTCTCCATTCCCACTCAACTATAGGAGGGCAAGACTGGCTTCCAAGGCGAGTGCTCACAAGGAAGAAATCAA